>NC_034409.1:127202407-127261342 GCF_002078875.1 Numida meleagris
AGGAGAGGAGAGGAGAGGAGAGGAGAGGAGAGGAGAGGCCCTATTTTTCCATTTCTTCTTCACCATTATCTTATTTTTGATTATTTTTTCAAGCTAATTTCTCTTCAAGAACATTCTGCTTTCATTACATTTCCTTTCCACAGTTGATCTTCAAGCTGAATTGTGCTGTTCTACTGGATCTTGTTCATTTTGCATGTCCCTCTTTGGACTTTGCTAAGAGTAAGACAGGATTAAAAAAAAAAAATCCCTGCAAATCCCATTTTAGTCCATGCAGGCAAAATTCATCAGCTCTCAAGCCTCTCTAGCAATCTAAACAGGTTTTACATCATCTCAGAAATCTATTTGTTGTGTTTTTCTTATTCCCAGACAATGTAATAATATGCATATCAAAACCCATTAGCTATTGTGAAGAGCAGATCTAGGAGAAATATGAAGACACTAGGCTGCCTTAAAAAATTAAAAAGACCAAATTCACTTAGGAGATAACTTAAAGTTATTTCCTCACCTTTATAGATGAGTTCCTTCAATTCATTTCTTCTGTATCACAAGTTTAGGTTTTACGATTTCATTCAGACAGCATCAAATCATTTTTTAATTTCAAGATGGATTTCTCAGATGAGGCAATTTCCCTAATGTGATATTTTCCATTGTTAGCTGAAACACTAGGTGAGTAAGTTGGATACAACACAATAGGTTTTCTTTGGTTTCTTGTTTTAAGGTAGAAGACCAATATTTTGTTAGTGAATGGAAACTGATTCGAAAACAAAAATCAATTCACAGGAGAAAAAAAATATTGGCATTAATTTGGTGAGTCAATTCATGGTTTGGTCAGATAACATTACTTGCAACAGCTAATAGAATTGAACAAGCACATTCATGGTCCACTTAAGCAAAAGCTAGTGTTTCAGTAGGACTGACATGGCATGAAAATTCACTGATGTTTTAGAGCTAAAATAGAAAATTAGAGATGGGGAAGATACACGCAAAATTCATTGTATTCTCTTGTGAGAAAATTCTTTCTAAGAGGACAAGAAAGCCTGATCCTCAAGAATAAAGTGGAGGTTAGAAAAATAATGCATGTTTTGCGTGCATGATCAGAAGTAGAGAAAAGGAAGGGAAAGCAAATTAGCAGAGTCTGAAACTGTTACATTGCAAAAGGATTAGAAGAATGGGAGCAACTGTTTCATTTTGGCTTCAGTAGAAGAGAAAGGCTGTTTTAGTGTAGTTTTTCTGATTTCTTTTGTTCATACTCTTTCATTTGATTGAAGTTCTACATTTGGTCAAGTTCATTCTGTGTTGGCTTACTCTGACCAAGTTTGTAGATACAATGTGTATTTGTCGGATTTGCCTGGGCTTTGTGGATGGCAGCTTCTGCTACTCTGGAATATTTCTTCACTTCTAAGAAATTACAATCATTCTTCTCATTCTAACATAGATGTTTAAAACAAGTAAAATGAAAACACTCTGGAAGTTCACATTTTGCGTTTTGGCTACATAAGAGGATTAGACACCTATAGCATCTACTCTTGGATAATATGATTATGACAAAATTAGTCCTTAATAGGGCATTCAAAAACATAGTAACTAAATACAATATAGTAATAATAATAACAACAATAACTTAAGAATTCTATTGTACGAACTCAAAGCAAACAAGCCTGCAAGAAAACTCAAAATTGCAATTGAGATCTTAATGGTTTTGATAAAAAAAAATTTGAGATTTTTTCACAGAGTCACAGAATCTTAGTGATTGGAAGAGACTTCTGGAGATCACCTAGTCCAACCTCCTGCTAAGGCAGGTTCCCTGCAGAGGGTTACACAGAAAAGCATCAAGATGGGTTTTGAATATCTCCAAAGAAGGAGAATTCACAATCTCACTGGTCAGCCTGTTCAGTGTTCTGTCACCCTCAAAGGAAAGAAGCTCTTTCTCACGTTTGTATAGAACCTCTTGTGTTCCAACCTGTGCCCATTGCCCCTTGCACTGTTGCTGGGCACCACTGAAAAGAGCATGGACCATCCACTTGACACTTGCACTTAAGATATTTATAATCATTGACAAGATCTCTTCTCAACCTTCTCTTCTCCAGACTGAACAGTCCCAAGCTTCTCAGTCTTTTCTCATGAAGATGATTCAGGTCCCTAATGTCTTTGTGGCCCTCCATTGGACTCTCTCTAGAAGTTCCCTCTTTCTTGAACTGAGGAGCCCAGAACTGGACACAGTACTCCAGATGAGACCTCACCAGGGCAGAGCAGAGGAGGAGGATCACCTCCTTTGACCTGCTGGCCATGCTCCTTTTAATGCACCCCAGGATACTGTTGGCCTTCTTGGATACAAGGGCACACTGCTGGTTCATGGTCAACCTGTTGTCCACCAGAACATGCAGTTCCTTATCTGCAGAGCTCCTTTCCAGCAGGCCAGCCCCTAACCTATACAGATGCATGCAGTTATTCCTCACTGGGTGTAAGACTACATTTGCCCTCACTGAACCTCATAATAGTCTTCTCCACCCAACTCTCCAACCTGTGTAGGTCTCACTGGATAGCAGCAGACCATTCTGGTGTGTCAGTCACTTCTCTGAGCTTTGTATCATCAGCAAACTTGCTGAGGGTGCACTCTATCTCTTCATCCAGGTCATTGATGAAGATGTTATACAAGATCAGACCCAGTATCAGCTCCTTGAGAACACCACTAGCTACAGACATCCAGCTAGACTCTGCACTGCTGATCAAAACCTTCTGAGTTCTGCTTCTCAGACAGTTCTCAATCCACCTTACCATCCACTCGTTAGTCCCACACTTCCTAAGCATACTCACAAGGATCACAAGGATGTTATGGGAGACTGTGCCAAAAGCCTTGCTGAAGTCAAGGGACGCAACATCCACTGCTCTCCCCTCACCTACCCAGACAGTGATGACATCATAGAAGGCTACCAGATTGACCAAACTTTGTTTCCTCTTAGTGAATCTATGTTGAATACTCCTGATAACCTCCTTTTTTTTCTGCTTTCTTGGAGATGACATCCAGAATAAGCTGCTCCATCACCTCTCCAGAGACAGAGGTGATGCTAATTGGCCTGTAGTTTCCCAGCTCCTCCTTCTTGCCCTTTTTGAAGACTGGACTGATGTTGGCTTTCCTCCAGTCCTCAGGCATCTCTCACGTTCTCCATGACCCTTCAAAGATGATAGAGGTTTTTTTCATCCTTTGTATTAAGTGACAATGGAAAACAAGCAAATCAAGCAATTTCCATTTTGGAGAAAAAGATTGAGAATTACTGCACATCCACATCACTATCTGTTCATCCCAGTCCATAATTCATCTCTATGAAGATATTATAGTAGGCAGTGTAGAACGCCTTACTGAAATCAAGGCAGACAATATAGACTGCTTTCTCCTCTTATATCAAGCTATTTCTTCAGAGAAGGTTATCAGGTTAGTCAAGCATGAATTCCCACCTGTGAATCTGTGCTGATTACTCCTAATAACCTTCATGCCATCCAAGTAGCTTGAGATATTTCCCAGGTCTAGTTTTTCCATCACCTTTTCAAGGACTGAGGTGAGACTGACCAGCCTGTAGTTCTCTATGTTCTCCTTCTTTCCCTTTTTGAAGATGGGAGCAACATTTGTTTTTCTATAGTCTTCAGGCACCTCCTCCAATTGCCACGATCATTCAAATCCTATAGTAGACACGCAGAGTTACCCCTACCTAACTTCTATTTAATCCTGACCCACTAAATATCATTTGGCTCCTCATCCATCCCCAGGCAGAGCTCCATGTATTATAGCTGTTCTCAGACAGAAAGGAGAATTCCACTTTTCATCTTCCTGGCCTGTCCTTCCTAAAGACCCTGTATCTCTCCATATCTCACCACATCTCCACGATCCCAGCAAGATCACAGCGCTACAACTGTACATAGATATTTAATTCATGTTTATCCCCTGTGCTGTGTGCAATAGCATACAGATTCATATCTAATTTGCTATAGAAAAACTAGTATATCACTCTAATGCCTTCTACCATCAGAGAGCAGCACTATGATTGAAAAATAAGTTTCCAAAGAAAGTAGGCAAAATGGAAAGACTTAAATTAGCATGAATGTGCAAAGTGAAACAGAATGGGAAAGGTTATTATAGCAGACTGTGGAAAAGAGAGCTTGTGAGACACTCAGGACCTAAACACATTTTTGAAAGGAAATATTATCCTCTATTCATGACAGATGAAATTACAAGAAAGCTTTCCAGACCATTATTATATAGTAGATTATTCCATCACTGGCTTAAAATCTGGATTTTGGCAGAGAAAATGAAAGGATGAGAGTTCAAATTCCATGATATTAGTTTTTGCATATCTATCAGAGTCTAGAAATTTTTTACGGAATTTCTTTTATTACAGTTAGATAACTACTCAGGACATCAGCCCTGAAACTTCCACAAACACAGCAGTAGTTTAGCAGAGTGAGCATAAATGCTTATGGAAATAAATTCCAGGTACTCAAGGTACTTCCAAATGACACAGAAATTGCTGTTAAAATCCATACACCATACGTATATTTTGTGACAGCTTTATATGCTGTAAAGAGCAAAAGTGTTATCCTTAGTTTGGCTGGATTTTTTGTAAAGATCATTATGAAATGTTAGCAAACATACCATACATATTTTCTCTCAGCATTCTCACTTACACTTAATGCATACAGCACCTTTTCTATTTTGTATGGCCAGGTAGACTTCCATGTGTCATAGACGTAGATGTGGGGAACAGAAGAGAGCAAAATCTTATGTGCACTGTATAAGAATTATGGCAAATATATCCCTACTTCTATAATCACAGAGACTGCAGATTTATTAGGAAAAATTAACTAGATTGCATTATTATCTGTGTATAAAATGTACCAGACATTAGTTTTTAAAATCCTTGAAGTTTTTTTCAGCTGTGTTGATTCTTTCTTCTCTACGTATAAAAGACCATGCAGGAAGAGCATATTTAAACACACATAAATTTATCCAGTGGTTTAAACTTAAAATTCCATCACGTAAAACATATCAGACCTTAAAGACAGTGTTCCTTATGTTTCAGCAAAAATGATTAGGGATCTATGTGACAAGGAGTGGTAGTATTTATGCCAATTACCTGTGTTATATATTTATTTTATTTGTAATCGTTTCGTGAGTGTTAGGGTGGGATTCCACTGACTGTGTGTCGAAATCTATAGCATAGATTTCTACATCTCTGTTAATCATTGTGGATCTATTTATAGTTAACGTAAAGAAACAGACATTTCTAGAATATGATTTATCTCTTCTCAAAGTAAACATCTATAGTGAAATCTGTCACCCCTTGAAAATGTGTTTCTCCCATTACCATAGAGGGAGTTCAGGATTATTAGGTCATATGTAGAAATCTACAGTCAGATGTAGATGTCTTCAGTCTGGGAGAGATTAATGCCATTTCTTGTATCTCTTGTACTTAATCATTCCCTATCAGTGAGTGATCAAGATTAGGAGAAAGTAGATAATCTTTGAGCCACTAACTTCTCTTATTTCATTGAATTACATTTCAGGAGTAAAAATACTGCATATTTAACACAACAAACTTGCCTTAAATAAAAAAAAAAAAAGCTGAGAAAAATAAAATAAAACATTTTTTTCCTTTTTTTTTTCAGTTTTCTCAAAAAGTTGAGTCAGTGGAAGCTGAAAACGTCAGTAGCTTGTCTGCTTAAATAAATGAGAAATAACTTAACATTTCTTCAATTCAAATATATTTCACTGTCCCTGAAGGTGTTCAAGAAATGTTTAGGTGTTGTACTAAGGGATGTGGTTTAGTGGGTAAAATATTCCTTACCTAACATATCAGTAGTGCACATACCTAACGTGTCTCAGTTGAATCCTGGGACTAGAGAGAGAGAGGTTGCCATTTTCTTTTCAGCCTCAACTATTCCTGCTTTAGGGTTTGTTTGTTTGTTTGTTTTTCATTTTGTCTTGGTTATTTTTTTTTGCTTTTTTTTTTTTTTCTTGAAAGGTAGATGATCACATGCATTAGTTAGGTGAGAGGCTGGATGTGTTCCAGCTTAGTACCCAGCTGAGACATCCGATTGACTGAGTTTTCAAGATGCCTTACAACATAAGTCTTCTGGACTTGGTTTCAGGAAAGGTTGATGCCATGATTAAAAGCTTGAGCAGGCTGTGGTGGGAAGAGTCATTTCAATGACCTCCCAGAATAGAATTCAACTGTCTTGCTCATTTTGAGAAATGATACAAAAAACAAGTCAAGCATAGAGTCTGGAGAAAGGAGAGGAGAAGTGTGCATCACTGAATCATCACTGCAGAGACACCTGGCCAGGCAGAGCTCAGTTACTCAAATTACTGCTAGCCAAGGCTAACACCTAGGGCTCCTCAGGAGAAATTGTCAGGTAAGAAAGAAAATACTGGCATGATTCTCAATTGTTTCTTATTTGTTAGTGGTCATTCTAACTCAGTGTGACAAGAGAATGACTGCAAGTAGGTGTGACTGATTCCTGTCTGACTGAAAGGGAATATGTTTGCACAACTGCATAAAAATGAATACCATTACCGAAGGCCTGCATAACACGTACAAATGTAATTAGGACATTGACCTATGGGAAAAGTCACAGGCCCAGTGTCAAATGGCCCCAGATCTTGTGCATGTTTCATTTTGAACCTGTGTTTAAAAATAACTGGAAATTGTACATTGGAAACATATTTTATTCCATCTCCCAGAAAACCCCTAAGGAACTGTGCATGTTTACAAAATTCTATTAGTTATACAGTGACTTTTCCCTCTTAAATAGTACAAGAAGGTCCTCTGCTTCCTATATATATCTATATTTGTATCTTTATATTTTAATGTGATAGCGATTTACTAGTAAGAATATTTCATGAAAGTGATTCATTAGCTCAACTGGTAGAGCTCAATTTTTGGTTTAGCAACATCAAAACTTTCCTGTTTTTCCATTAATTAATCTGTAGACATTTACAGTACGTCCACATACAAGCAGCGACAAACTTCTGAAGCTGTTACATGTCCTAGAATATTTGCCCTTTTTGTGTGGTAAGGAATATTGACAAGTGCCAATGGGTGCAGTGAAATAAATTGACAGTATAAAGCCAGCCTTTCTTCCTCACTGTCTACAGGGATTAGAGAAACAAGGCACTGAAGACAAGAGAGGATTTTATTTTTTTCCTGATGTAATAACACTATGTAAATCATGTTTCAGGTAACCTAGTGAAATTGGCATCTCAAACCAAAAGGAGATAATTTAGAATCTGGATGTGAATACATTTATAGCATCTGATACAGAACGCTAAGTGTTTAACTTTCAAATAACTGGTAATTTTATGCAAAGGCTTTAAATGAAATGAATACATTTTAGGGAATGTTATGGGTTTCAGGATTTGCAGCTCCCGCCCCAAAAACCAGCCATTAGAATCCAAGCTCCCAATTAATGGTGAGCTGCATGCAGTACAGCAATGTCTTAACGATTCTGAACAGAAAGGTTTGAAACTAGATAACAACCTGTGGGCTGTAAACAGAGTGGGCTTAAGTCTTGCTGATTTTAATGTGGTATGATCAAGCAGACTGTAAATGAAAGACTATGCTCTAGCTTGCCCACTCATTTGAATTGTGCTCATTTGGCTGGTTTCCAATACAAGCATTATTACCTAAACATTTATAGTACCATAAATGAAGAATAAAAAAAATATCGTGAAAGATGTATGATGGCTTTTTTTTTTTCTTAAACTAAATATGCATGAAAAGAATATTCCTGGAGATGAAACAGAAACTTATGTAGAAAAAAATAGGCTGTTCTCTAGCACATTTCCCTTATTGTTTATGAAACTTCCCACTAATTGCCAATTCAACCAACCTTTCCCTGACCCCTTTTCTTTATTTTTTTTTCACCACAGATATAGCGTTACTGGTCAGAAGTATTGTGCTTAATGGGAGCAGAGGGACATGCGAAGTTTGGACAGAAGAAAACTGAAAATTAAAAAAACAACAATTCACTTTAAAAATATTTCAGAGCCCAGGAGGTACTGTGCTGATAGAGACATCCGAGTGAGGAAAGTTTCTACAGACTGCAATCATCAGCTAGATTTATTCAGATGTACTCCTTGCAAATAGTTTTTGCACTATTACTGTGAACTCCTCGGCCACATTGTGGAAATTTCCTCAGAAAACTCTTCCTCCTCCATGGGATGAATGTTGCTTTCTCAGTTTGAGCTACATTACCATAGGACATTTGGTGAAGCTGAGAGTTGAGTTACTATGTTCTTTCTACCAAAATCTGACTTTCTATATTACCAAATCCTTAATTTCAAGGAAACAGGAAGATGAAAGCAGTGGGGGAATGCAAGAGGTTTCCCACTACAGTGAACAAACAACCTCTAGGGCCTCTGACGCATCAGGCTAAACTTGAGGTGCCAACTTGCCACTTTAAGCAGCTTTTCCTTCCACATTGCCATTGTCATGGATTTACCTTCTGTCGAAAGAGCACTTCCAAGAGTGTTTTGCTGGGGAGAAATTCCAGGTGGTCTCATGAGGATCTCAGGAGGATGGCAGTGCAAGGCAAACTTCTGTCTGCAAGGAGGTCAGCTTTGCGAGGAACCGGGTATCCATAGATGCTGGCCTGAGCATTTCTCCCAGTGTGATACTAGAAGCAGCTTCTCATGATCACAAAGTTGGACTGTACAGGTCAAGGTCTTTGGAGGCTTACTGTAAGATTGCACAGCTAGGTGGGCAAGAAGCTTTATGCAAAGGATGAATTTTGAGAGAATGGATCTTGCAAGAGTGTATTTTAGGAGCACACACATATTGAAATTATGACAAGAAAATAAGATAAAATTAGCAATAAACAAAAAACTCCCTACCCAGACTTACTCTTCACTGCAAAACAGATACCGAAATGAAGCCAAATTTAAAATCCACATTCTCAGTGAGCAGAATGTATTTGTCATTTTGACACCTGTTTTGATCTGTACAGGTACAGCAGGTCATGAAATAACATATGAACAGCAGAGACAATATAAAATTGAAAAAAATTAATGTATAAATTTGATTTTGAACATCTTATACAGCTTAAGCAAAATTTTCTGAAAGACAGATTTTGATATATTTTCCTTCCAAATAAAAAGTAAAGTTGCTCCATGATCACTAGAATTAATGGAGCCTTCTTTTCCATGAATGTATATACTTTGACCAGCCATCTGATTAAAATAGCTCCCATTCCCTTCTGTGTACTTTCTCAAAGGAAAATGTGAGATGGCTAGTTTGGAGTTAACCCTGAGAAGTCCTCATGTGCCAGCTGCCTATCTATCTGCCTCCTGAATAAAATTGAGAGCCTTTAAGTCATATCTGGCAGTGAAGATACTGCTCTGGATGTATCCCTTCTGACAGGACAGTGCTATGCCTGAAAATTATAGGATGTAATTAACTTTGAGACATCAAGTCTTTTTTTTTTTCCAAATTTAATAAAAATTGACCACAATTCTGAGAAATTATTTACGGACACTGACAAGTGAGATGGATAAACAATGCAGCCCCTATATTTACAGCTTAGCAGACTAGAAATTCAATTTTGGCATGATTTATTTTCTTTATTAAAAATATATTTCTGTTTAAATTTTTCTGCTGTATCTGATACTGAGAGTCTCCACTACAAACAAACAAACAAACAAACAAAAAAAAACAGACAAATATATCACCATGCACCCCTAAAAGCAAAGTGGCTAAACTAATTGATTAAATTAGTCAAGTCAGATAATTAATTTCATCAGCATAACTGCAGTTCCAAATGAATTTTTGGCAAGGACAGTAGTGCTATTATTTTAATGCTTGCCAGGTATGCAACAGGATATAATCATTAGAGGAGGAGGACATGGGCTTTCTCTCCAAAACAAGCCTGCAGGCCTGTCTTCAGGCTGATGTAACAGACAAGGTGCTGTTTCATTTCTGGGTCAGGCAAAGTTAAAGGCTGCCCTACTGCCTTGGGACCATGACAACTTCCTGCTGCATCCTCAGCTTTCTTCATCATCTTCCTGGGCAACTCATCCTGATCCTGACCTGATTTAACTTGTGACAGGTGAGTAAGGATTGTGCAATTACTACATGTGGCAGACTTTCAGTTTAAAGGATTTACATAAATCCTAATGGAAGGAAGAATGCTTGCTGTCTGATTGGTTTAAAAAAAGAAAAAAACACAACCACAATCAAACAGGCATCCCTCGCTGGTGATATTTGGCTCAATTTCTACAAGCTTTCTGCATTATTTGTAGAACTTGGAAATTTAATTTCACCTTACTCTGGCATTTAATCATTTAATCTTTCTATGCTTTAGAATGAAAATCAATCCTAAGAAACAGGAGTCACAAAAACATAATATGTCCTTTCCAGAATGTTATACTGCATTTTGTAATGCACTGGTTACATTATTTGCTGCATTATACTGTACACTAGATTAGTGACATCTCAGAAGGCAAATTTGAAATAAATAGAAGTCTATTAACCAAACTATTTATGGTCTGCTAGTTTGTTCTGCCTAAAACTTTTTTTCTTCACAGCCAAACAGTATTAGCAAAGTAGTCTAGCTAATATTATTAGTTGTTTTGTGAATATTTGCTAAATATATTGAATATTTGTATTAGTACCTATAAACCTGATTGCAGTATTTTCCCAAACATTTTTTAAACTGATTTGTGAGATAGCGTAACATTGTGTTCATACTTCTTCAGTTATCTTGAACACACAGAGTGTCCCTGATTTTTCTTGGGATAAAGATGATGTAGAATTTCAAAGAAAAAATCTTGAGTATTTAAAAAAATTACAACTGCCTGAATGATGAAATACTCAATGCAATCCCAGCTACTAAATGAGAAGAGCCCTTAGACAAAATATTATTTTTGTCTATCTTTGGACTGCTACTGCTATAATAGCACATTGAGTAGAACATGAAATAATGAAAGTAATTAACTTCTAACATTACTGTCTGAAAGAATGTACTATATTTCCCAGGTTCTAGTGCAAGTATTCTCAGATATCAAAGAATGAGCAACAATTCAAGGTGTCCTAAACTTCTACTACAAACTAAACCTTTGATTATGAATATCTCCATACCATCTATGTGCATGAAACTGCGTGGTATTTCTGTTTCACTGTGGACAAACATATTTTGACCCACATTCTTTGCAGTTTACAGACTAGAGCTTTATCCCACTACCATGAAAATATTGAATTCTACATCCAGAACAGGAAATTTCACACACGCTTCTCTTTCTAGAGTGTGGCAGCCATAATGGCTTCGTTATTCTCTGATGCTATGTGCAGTGACTGGTCCTTACAGAAAAGGATTGAGTTTGTTTCTTTGAACGTTCAGATGACTGTAATTGCTAAATACCCACAAATATATCTTAAGCTTGCAGGCTTACTTTCGTAGTAGATCTCCATTTTTCCACCACATCAGGAAGTTAAATCAAGTTTCTTGTAATTGGTTCATTTCCTTAGGGGTGAATTACAGTTTCTACATTTTAAAGCACAAGGGGATGGCTAGAAGACTTGACTTTTAGCTGTGAAGAAGGAGGTGTTATGACTGGAAAATGCTACTATAGGAAGTGGACTTCAAAGTGCAAAGGAGGAGCAAGTGCCAAACAGCCCTTTGACAGGCAGCTTAACCATCACAATAAACAGACCTCCGGCTCAGCTAAACTCATAATAACCATGAATAATATCATGGGAAGACTGTGCCCTCTTTAGCTATGCAACTGTATACTGCTTTCCTATTTTACTATAAATACATGTATATATTTACATTCTCAGAGACTTGCCTCTATATGAGGCTGACAGCTACCTCAATTGCAATATAAGCCTGCTGGAGTACACATAATGACAAAAATGGATATGAAGCTTTCATGCAAAATCACTTTGTTTTTGCTGATTGTCCTTAGAAAAACAAGCATAGTAGGAATACATACATTTACATTTGTTTATGCTCTTCAGCATGAATAGTGCAAAATGAACTAAACCAAATATCTAAGTACTTCTGCCTTTCTGTATGTATGCTGTCTTATTTACTAAGATGCTTTTCATTTTATGTGTTTTACTTAAGAGCTTAATATGTATTCTAAACCATTCTAAACCATTAACATATCTGTAGTTTGTTAATTGTTGTTTTTTCTTAGATATTCTGTTTCACTGAGAAATTATTTCACAACAAACAAATATTTTCCTTTAAAAAATTGTACTATGGGAAAATGCAGTTTTGTTTATAAATTATTATAACGTATTTTTTTTTTTAGCTCTGGCTTTCTCTTTTGAGCAGCTAAAAGTAGTAAAAATTATGTTTTTTCATTTTTAATGTAACATCCCACTTCTCAAGTCAATAACCATGTGTTCTACCACATCTCACAATAGGTTCATTTTACCAACGAAGTCCAAGGGAAAGTCCACACAACTTACCTCCTCAGTTCATGGAAAAGCCTGTGAAGGCCATGGGATTACCTTGGGTACTTGTCTTAGTACATACCAAGCAATAACTTCAAAACCATGTGCTACCATTTCTACAGATGGGAATGGCTAAGGTCTTAAAAGAGAGACTAAAATTAATATATGCTTCTGCATAGTATGTGTTTGCCCCCAGGGAACAGTAATGTTATTAATGAACAGTAATGTTATTAAGCACTGACAGATATCTGTTTGTGGATGATCCATGTTTACCTTATATCCCCAAGTCACCTGACCACTTTCCAGCACAGTCCCAGCCCCAAAAGGATATAGGAAATATCATGACTGACTGTCAGCAATTATAGAATAAGTTGTTAGCACAACTATCTGTGATCCTGATTGCAAGTCTCTAGCTATAATCACATCCAGGGAAAATAGCTTTCATGATGCTTCTGGGAGCTGAGATCTGTCTCACTGGATAGATCATCCCTCATTCAAATCCCAAAACTAATTTTACAGGTTGCCTTTCTACCAAATATTATCTCAAGTATGTTTCCATCAGAAGCCTCCTCTCACAAACCTTTGACAGCAGAGTACACTGCGTGGCCTGCCATTCACATTCTGCTGGGCTTGGTCATGCTGCCCTCAATGGGAAGGAACTCCCCAGTGTGGTTTGCAGAAAGATTTCTCTCCAGGGACAAAATGAGCAACTGGTTGGAGCGAGTCAGACTGTTCAAATTCACTAGATAGTGCCAATGGCAGTCCTATAACTGGATGACAGCTCAAAGACATGAGCATAATGAATGCCTTGTTTATGATCCATCTGTACAACACTTCAGAATACAAAATAAGAAAGATCTTGAGGCAACTTCCAGGCAACAGGGATGGTTATGACTCCAGTCTTGTCTCATGCTTCCCCTTTATGCCCGCTGCTGTTCTTCACCCAAATCCAGAAGATGTAGAAGGATTTTATTTCCCTCAGATTAGTCTACAATCTTGTAAACATTTTTGTGCATCACTTGTGCACTGATTGAAAGCACACAGGCCTGGTTGCAAGACGAAAATTCTAACTTCTACAAGTTCATAGGATGATCACAGATTCAGGGTCTATGTCGACAATATTTTTTTATTCTCTGATATTTGGCATAATGATGATTTTAGTCTCACAAATGGATTTACTAAACATTTACAGTTCAGAATATACTATTTGTGCAGTCAGTGTTGTTCATGTTACTGTCTGGGTACTTGGGGTTGTTAGAGTCTGGGAAATTACTTATTTAATGGGATGCTATTAGACATATTTATTCAGAAAGAAGGTTTTTAAAAGACTGTTTCTATAGATTGACTGCATGTTTGCATTTTGGTATCATCATAGATACTGGCAATATTCTATAAAGCTCCTTGGAATTTACACCCTATTAATAGAATGATGTATTTTTTTCTTTTCAGAAATAAACAAAACCGGGGGTGTGCTATTAGGCATGGACAAAAGCTGATTTGCCTCTTTTATCCACAAATATTTCAACTCTAATAGGAATTCCTGCTGCATGTGCCACAGTAATTAGAAGACCAGGCTATCGTACCTTCCTTCAGTACTTGTCTATTGTCTCTACTGGTGATGCAGCGTTATTGTGCCCTAAAACTGCAAAAGGTACTTCTTTCTAAAAAAAATAACTTTGTTTAAATAGGACTGCAGAAGGATTAAGTATTCACAGCCTCCTTGTGTTCAGAAGAAACTCAATATTTGTGCCTGATCTTAAAGGATTGCTCCTGCTCCCTTACAAGGAAAACGGGAATATTAGAAGTAATTACAGAATTCCCGCAGCTCCCATTGACAGCAGGATCGTGTTGTGTCCCCACTTGGTAAAAACAGAGTACAAAAGTTCCTTGCAGAGCTCCTAGTCAAAACAGACAGGAAAAGTGAAAGCAAGATAAAGCTTTTTTGCTTTGTCATAATTGCCATTTTACACACAGAAGGATAATACTAAGTAAATACATATAAATATACCATAATCATTATTACCACAGGAAAGAAAATAGGCAGAAAAAAACACTTGGAAAGGCAAACGTAGGCCTACAGTAAATTATATTTTTTCATTTCAACACTTTACCATTAATACTTTACAGAAAAATAAATATTTGTTTAAAGGATTACAGCAAGTAGAGAATTTGTCTTTCTATTCTTTTACATTAATAAAATCGGAATGTAAAGCAACGATAACTCGGTGATAGGAACTTAGAAAGATCTTGGCTCAAAATGCCTAAATTGGTTTGTTTAAGTGGATGGAAATTTAGCTATTAGAGCTCCCTGTGCTTTCACACCAGAACTCAGGTTAGGAGTGCAACAATTTATTCCCTGATAACTGGCTCTAGATAACAAAAGCCTAGCAGCAAATATCAGTCTCTAATCTAGCTGTTTATTATGTGCACTTTTTTTGAGAACACATTTTGTTTCTCTTTCAGAGTGAAACTTCAGTCTTCAGAAACATGACGTGAATTACATCTTTTCCTATGTGACTGCTTCTAGGGACTGAATGAAAGCTTCTAGCTCAATTTATCATAGAACTCATTATAAGAAAGTAGGAAAAATTCTAATATTATTTTAAACTGTTCACTAAAGAGATGTTTGGATTTTTTTGTTTGTTTTTTTTGTTGCTGTTTCTTTTGTTTATTTGTTTTTGTTTGTTTGTTGTATCATCACCTATATCTTACTAAACTAAATGGAAAAGAAAATGCCTTGCTGAGTTCTCATTCTATCATTAGCTTCCAGTGCTTTCATTTGTCTTCATTCTTTTGAATTTGCCTGCTGTGTTTCTGTCCCAGTGAAATATATATATATATACACATATAAATTCAAGAATGATGGATAAATTTAAGGTCTCTTACTTTTGAATATTTTCATATAATCAAGGATCCAGTGCTAGGGATAAAATTATTTGCCATTGCATCTGATTGCAGTAGATTCTGGATTTAGGATCCTTTCCCTTGTAGCAAGAATCTTCACTCTGTTTGTTGGGAAGATAACTCTCCAGTCTCCCACCCCACAAGACATTTCTCAACAGCCACTCAGTATCATTCCTTAACAGTCATAGAGTTTTCTGCACTTCCCAGCTTTTTAGAGTAGAAAGCTGAGCTGCAGACCTGAGAGTCCTCTCCGTTCTATTATATCTAGAACTCTGTTTCACATGTGGCATAGACTCACCCGGGATCTGTGGACATGTGGCAGCCTCTCAGAACTATTGCAGATGCTCAATTGCATCTAATATGACTGTTCTAACAGAAATTCTGTCATTCTTGGGGAAAACAAAGAAGAAGACAGTGGAAACTGTGCCAAGGTGAATGTCTTTTCATACTATTTCTGGCCTGATGTTACTACTATGTCCTCATATTTGCATTTAGCCTGAGAAACATCAAGAAATAGTCTTCTTGTGCCTTCCCTGCTCTCTATTCCTTCACTGATAATCTCCAATATAAGTTAATCAAAAGGTCATGATTCTTATTTTAAACATTACCAGAGTGATTTCTGCTCAAAGAAAGGTTGCTTCAAATCATAAGGATAGAAGAGATGGCAGTGGGAGGCCCATATAGGATGTGATGAGCCAGCTGGCAGATTTTATTGTAACTGAGGCAAACACTGGTTTCAATATAATCAACTGGGAAACTGGAGTAGCCCTTGTAAACTCAGGACATTCCCAGAAATAGTAACATCTGTTCATCATAAAGATTACATTGGTAGATTCCAGTTATATTTGAGATAGGAGTTCTGTAAGGCAAGCACTTATAGCAATTGTTTCATTTCTTTTTTTTCCTGCAGTACTTCTTGAACAGCTTAAATAGGAAACTTGATCTTCTCCGGGTACTTTGCCATTGTCTGCTTCACAGCAAATTTCCTCTGAAGCTCTAACTTGGGTTTATTTGCTGGAGTTTCATTTCCCTGTAAAACCTGCCCTGCAACATGGAGAGGAAATTAAGGTACTGGTCCTTCCACTTTTCCTCTTCATCACTTTCCCTTGTGGTAAGAAACACTGATTAAAAAGAAAAAGTTTATTTAGCCAAAGTGAAAATCAATAGCATCAGTCAGGTATCTGTTAAAAATAAATAAATTATACCTCTCTTTGTCTTCTATCAGCTATCTTTTCTTTGCAGACAAGACTTAGTAACAGCTCCCTCTGTCCTACCTGCTCTCTCCAGCCCTAATAAGTTTCTGGTAATAAATTAAGCCTAGGATTTATTTATTTACTCTAGAAGTGCTGCTAAGTAAATTGCTTTTGCAGCATAAGACAGCGCTTGTTCATAACTAAGTAGCACTTTGTGCCTGACAACGGGTTAATAGGCCAAAACAACTCATTTTGAGAGCGTCAGCTGTTTTGGTCCAGCAAACTGGTTCCAGGATCTCACATATCCCACATTCCCTTTGCACATCTGGACTTTACGGGGACAAAGTTTTCTTTCATATAAACTGTTTATTGTTCTGTGAGATTGATGCCGTTAATATTGGCTTTCAGAATGACAGATTAGCATCACCAGTTAATCAGGGCTATTAGCAGATAAATATCTGTAATTTAATCACTACAGTAATTTCTTTTCCAATAATAAGATTTACAAATGCAAGTGATTAAGTAATTAGCTTACATCTCCATAGATTACAATTCCTCTGAGCTTTCCTCTCTCACTTTTTTCCAAAAGATTTCAGGATTTAATTAAAGTAACTACTCCCTCCTTTACGTATTCTTTGTAAACGTGTGAGAAGTGGTGGTTTTTTTTTCAAATTGAACTCCACCTTTTTAAAGCAGTCCCACAAGGAATCCACAGTTCCCAGCCCCTTCCATCTCTCTTTAGAGGTCCATACCCACCCTGCCAGCGCTCAGGGGCTGTAATCGTTCCCAGTACCTCTCACCGTCCAGGCAGCAAGTGGGGTGCACAAGGAGAAAGAATAACTTACAGGAAGAAAGAGTGGGTGGAAATCGCCAATGGAAAAATAGTGCATACTTGATAAAATAAGAGCCTGGTTTGCTAAAACAATCTGTCCAAACACTTCTCAAGGATCCCTTTGTTGCTCTTCCACTGACTTGGCCCTAGGGCAAAAGGCAAGTTCTACTCCTTCCAAACTTATATTCTCCTATTTGCAGAGTAATTTGACAGTTACTGTTAATTTCCTAAATGCAACATGAAAGCTGTAGAAGGAAGCCTGAAAAAAAAATAGGTGGGGAGGGGGAAGGAGAAATTCATAAAAAGCAGTGGAGAATATGGGAAAAATTGCTTCCATGTGTGGCGTGCAGGCAAGTCTTGGGCAGAGATCTGGGACCTTCCCAGAGTTTGACCTCTTAAGGCTGTGCCAGTTAGCTGGAGAAAAGGCATTGCTCTTTAATGAAGGCCTAATTTTTATTGCCACTCCATCGACTTCAAAGTGCTTCAGGTTGCCAAACATAATTTCACTGGAGGTATTTTCAGGTGCAGAGCAAATACTTCATAAATAATTTCCTCATTAGATTACAAATTCCATTTAAAAAGGGGAGTGGGGGGGGGCTTAGCTTTTCTAAGGCTTTTTGGAAGCTAATTAAAAAATCTTTCAGAGGGGTTCTTTATTACTTTCATTCTGAAAGGAAATAATTAAACAGTTTTAATTTTTTATTTATATTTTTAAACAAACGAGCGGCTTGGTGAGATGACCAAGTGTGATGGAGATGTTTTTAATGTGCCCTCAATTAAAACATATAATCTGAGGCTCCGAATGCCTATTCTTTCTCCCTTTCCTCCACCTCAGATTGCGACCGAGCAGAGACTGACAGCAATCCAGTGGCTTCCTAGTTCAGGCCCCAATTAATTATGTAGATCTGTCACACTTCTACATTTTTCATCTGTTTACTCTCCTCCTTGAGTAAAAATGCCTGTAATTAAAATCTGCTTCCATACATTCTCTTTATCACACCCCCTGTGAAGCAAGCACAGGGAGCTGCTGAGGCTGACAAAGTGCCACTGTCAGTCAGAGGGACTGGGCATGATTTGAATGGTGTTTACATTTAATGCACTTTGTGAGCAGGGGCGAGCCTGCAATCGAGGCAGACAGGAGGCTGGCAGAGAGGAAATGGCAGCCAGGAGCAGTGAGCTCCATCTGAGCTCTCCTGACAAACTGCAGCACCGGCAGTCCGTGCTCGTGCCCTGCCACTTGCCAGTCACCACACTTTCCTTGTCACCTTCACCTGTATGATGCCACTGAAGTTCAGCACCTCAGCATTTGTAAGCCACCCCTAGCCTACAGGACAGAAATGTACGTAATGCCAGTTAGTGCTGGGGCACAGAGCAGATCTATTGCTTTTTGATTCTACAGTTCTGGGTTCTAAACTGCCTTCTCTTGCAAATAATTCCACAAATTTTAGACTTTCTCACAATTTCATGTTCTAAAGGTTTAGTTACCCTGGAACATGAGAAACGACAGAAAACCATTTATAAGAACAAAGGTAGATAATTACCAATATTTTTTCCCATGTTAAATTCATTTTCCATTTCTTATTTTTCTAGGGAGCACTAGATGGAAGATGAAAGCATAAATATTGCATAAAATATTTTCTTCTGTTGTCACCTTGAAAATTAGATGGATTTGATTAGATTATAGACTTTTGAAGCTGATATATATCAGTTTTATGTACTGCAGCTGTTTACTTGCAATAGGGCTTGCGGGAGATTTCTTATCTTTAAACCATACCTCCAAACCTCTAAAACTGCACCGAACAGGCTCCAACCCCAAATCCTTGTGTCTGGGCCTTCACTTGTCATGGTAGTCACCTAAGAAAAAGGATTCACAAGTTATATCAGGAGTGGCAATTTCATTGCTTCGCAAATAGCGCAATGGGAGCAAGGAGTTTGCTTTGGTCCTTACTTTCTTACCTGTCAGGGATAATTGTATGCTCTTCATCATTTCACACCTCTAAGGCACAGAGCCCATCAGCATGCTGCACTTACTGTATAAAATAAGGCAGCTATGTTGTTGCCAAGGATCTCTTTTCTGGTGGGTGTATTGGAGCCTGTATCTTCCACTCAGGATGAATGTATCAAATAAGTGTACATACTTGACTGTTCTCTACAGCAAAGAGGCCACACAAATAAAGCTGAGATTCATGGTTTTTAATGTTCCTTTGACAAGTAACAAAGGCTTAGTGTAAGGCACTGAGAAAGAAGTTATAACTCAGAGATAGAAGCAGCTTTCTGTTTTCTTCAGTTATTGCTTTTTATTATCTTTAAACTATAGAGATGTGTGTGATGGATCTAAAAAGATCTCTGATTCAGACAGTTGGGAAACTATTTTGTTCTTCAACCTAAAACAGTTTTGATGGAAAAAAAATAAGAAAAAAAACACATTAAAGAAACAGTGAAGATGAAACAAAGCTTAAAAATGAAGAGACACTCTGGAGTTTGGAGAGAGAAGAAATACATTGCTTTAGTTATTGTGAGCACAGGATACACTATTCAAATATACCATCATCCGTGTCACCGCTTCTGAGGAAACGGGACAGCAAAAAGGATAGATGAATGCACAAAGTAAGAGAATATCTTCTTGGGCTTTACCACTGACTTTCTGAGATTGAGAGTTACGGTATATCAGCTCAGATCAGGAATCTGCTTTTCAACAAAAATCTCCCAGGTTGCCCCACTTCCTATGCTTTGGTTTGCATCACAGAGTGCCTCAGAGTGCACAAACAGCATCATATGAAGCTAAACCAAGGACATGGTACAGGAAGATCTCTAATGTGGTCTGATCGTTAAGAGGAATTTAATTCACGCAGTTAATTTACTCAGTTATCAGACTTTGTTCAAGTTAAATCTCCAAACTTTGTGCAACGTTGACCTCAGTCCTTTAGCACCAATGTCTTCACTTCATGGATCTGCTGCTTTTCATCTTTACTATCTGCTGCCTGAGTGATTCCATGTAGCATTGTGACCCCACACAAGGCAGGACTTATCACATCTTAAATTAATTCTAAACCTATCTTCAGAATAAGTATATTCTTTCAGCCTACTTTCCTGTAAGTTGTTTGCACTTCTGTGCTTTGTCAAAGGGAAAAGAAAGACAAAGTTATTAGGAAATTGATAAGAATTGTCTAATATCAAGTAGAAATTTAGGCTGCCCTCATGGAATGAGGAGAAGATGGGACACTCACTGATGGGGAGCTCTCACAGGGCAAAACACCATTTTGATGTCTGTATATTTTGATGACTGTATTGATGGTCATCCAAAGCTATGAAGATAAATGAAGTTGCAATGGAAACTGAGTATGGGGCCATTTTCCTCCAACGAGACAGCCGAACATGATTTTTCCATTTCTCTTCTCTTTTAAGTCTAATCTAAATTCTAATGACTAACGTTTTACATAAGAGGGGTTCCTGCTACAGCCATAAAAACATTGGAATTTTTTGCTACTTGCTCTATTACGCAGTACATTGCTGTATTAACCAAATGTTGCTGTGATACTGCTGGATTCTGATCATATTATATATAACAGAGAATGTCTGCAATTTTTCTTGTTTCCCTGGTAACAACTGTAAATGCACTAACTCCCCGGACTGCTCCACCCCTCCTGCTGCTGATGTCAGGCACAGGAGAGGCACATGTGCAACTCAGCTCCACACCTGTCAAACCAGGCGGACGCTCTGTTTGATCACCAACATTTTGGTCCCACAAAGACCATTCGTTTGGTGATCAGAGGGCAGTGTTAATTTAGTCAGCTATCAGGATACTGGGGGGAGAGAAAACTTCCCCTACTTATGCTTTGGTTTTAATCAACAAAGAGAATGGGGAGGCTAAAAGAGCGATCATCTGGCTAGAGCAGAAGCAGCATATTCTTTGCTGAAAAAGCCAGGATTAGAGCCATTTCAGTTAATGTTAATAATTTCCAATAACTGGGTGCTGCTCAATGCCAAAGTATTCTCAAATTCCATACTCTGTCACACGCATGCCAGCAGGGTTTGGCACGAATAATGTTAATACAATGAAGAGGAGAGGAATGAATGAGGATTTTCCATGTGTTAGCTGACAGGATCACTTTGAAACAAATGACCAGCCCTTATTAATGCAGCTATTATTTTGATAAACCAACAAGAATGAATATAGTATTCATGAAAATGTGATATGCACCATCATAGGAATTCTACTGTAATTTGATAATTAATTACAGAACCTGTAGATACTATTGGAAAGGATTATGATCTGACTTTAATATCCATGTACTAAGCTGGAACATTGCCTGATTTGACCTCAGCATTAATGAAGATAAACATTTATATGCACATCTGCCTCTTATAGTCATTTTGTTCAGTGTGAGTTCATTTAGATATTTCAGCATTCACCTCAGTAATTACAAGTCAGCACACAACCACAATGAGTTTCAGGGTGCTGAGGTATATTGTTCATCATCACCTGTGGAAGTACCAATATGTTGCAGAACCTTACTCAGCAACTGAAAATTAGAACATCAACTCCTTTTTTTTTTCCTTCAGTAGCCATCTTTCCTGAGTTCCCTTTTTATTGAAAATATACATTACTCTAGGTGATAAATTTCAGTTCAAATGTTTTTAAAGGGGAAAGATAAAGCCTTCTTACAAAGACAGCACATTTCTCAAACTATTTTCATTAAAAAAAAGTTTTATCTATGACATCTGGCAATTCCATGTTGATTTTTTTCTTTGTAATTAATCTTTCTGGTTGATTTGGCATAGAAAAATGGAATTCCAACAGTCAGCAGTAGTTGTTTTAACTAGCAGCAGCAGCAATTTTAATACTGCAATTACTAATAATTTTCATTAGTAATCAGAATTTATTCAGAAACTCCTTGGGCAAGTAAATACAAATGTCTGACCAGTGAAAACATTGGACCTTTTTTGCCTTTCTTGAGGAGATAGCAGACCTTGAGACAAAGAAGTAGAATACATTTTATTTTCCAGTTCCCTCTCTTTTGCAAAGTTTCATTGCTACCATGCTAAGTAAACAATATTTTATCAGAAGGTTATTTAGTTGTTCTATTCACCTGTAATGTTACAATTACAAAGGGGAGAGCTGCAAACACAGCCCTTCCAAGCATGCCCATACCTTTTACTGACAAACACAAGCTTTCACTGCCTAGACTCCAGGCTACAAGGATGCAAATTAATTCCATATAGAAACTAAATAGCTGCAGATAATGTTGTGCTGTGTTACAGGCAAAAAGCCCAATCAGTTGAGCTCTCAAAACTTGTTAGTTAAAGAAAATGGGCATGTTAAATTAGCCATTTTGTGGCTATTTTGGATTTCACTCACAAGTAAACAACTTGGATTATTGTACTGTGCAAAAAAACCCCAAACATATTTTTGAATCAGCAGCTAAGCCTGCTTCCCCAAAATGGGATTGCAATCATTATCATTTTGTAGTATTCCATGGGCACTGTAGTTCTACGAAGGTATTTTTTTGGCAAATCTGGAATGGAATCCAGCTCCAAATTCAACATTGAAATCATAAAATCATAGAATCATAGTTATCATAAAACTATACAGATTGGAAAAGATCTTCGGGATAACCAAGTCCAATCATCTTCCTCACATGGATGCCCTACAGCGTCTCCAATAGCATCTCTAATCTTTGATGGTGTTTAGGCAACAAAACTGTTGTTCAAGTTTCCTCACAATTTGGACACAGTGTTGAATAAAGAACGTAGAGCTCTCAGTACAGAACAGATTACAACCTGGAGCTAATGTGCACAAAAAGATTTGACACTCATAATTTGATTTTTAGGAAATGCCAGAGTGGCACAGAAATAAGCACCAATCAATTGCAGCTAAGTTTCTTATAGAAATTAAATTCATTAGATAGTAAATTCCTATAGAAAGTAAATTTTTCAAAGGCATATAAACATTCCAAAATGGATCCACATAGCTCTGCTCATCATGAGAACTTGATCCATAAACCAATTATTTCTCTTACTAAATTCCTTTTTTTTTTCAATCAACAGAGATTCAGAAGTTGCTGTAGAACTATCCAACTTCTAATATTAAAAATTCTGTCTCATAAAAAGTGGATCTAAGAGGCATCAAAGACTTGCATTCCACTGCGATTTGGATGGTAAAAAATGTAAAAGTGCAGATCTACTCACCTTAATATTCTCAACAAGACTTTCCATCTTGCATTTTTTTTATCCTCTAACTGGATGTGACTGCCAATTGCATTCAGGCTAAAAAGTAATAAACTTGCACTGTACGTAGCATAAGTATTTTTATAGGTATCTTCAAATAATTGAGTAGAAATAGCATCTTGATTAAAATGTAACTAAAGTAGACGATGTTGGTAGCGTTATTTCTTCTAGTAGCTATATTAATGATTTAACATTTACCTTTTTTCTACCTCACCCAATTACCTGCTCTTCTACTAAGAGCTTGATGAAGCTGAAATTCTGTGACAGTCTCTTCTGCAATACTGTTGCTTAACAAATGCTGTTTATTGATCTCATGACATGCACTGTCCTCAAGATCCAATTTATTTGAACAAATTCCCTTTTTATTGTAGCTTCTCTTACAACGCATAAATATAATTATATATTTTATATCTTTGATTTATAGCAACAGCAAACATCTATTCATGGCTCTGGACATCTTTAGAATGAATCAAATTTTTTCAGATCCAACACATGTAAAAAAAAAAGCAAAATTAATCAAATAGAAATCATCTAACACTCATCAAAAAGCATAACGATAAGATTTTTCAGCTAACCCACATGTCTATTATCCATTTCCCAAACCACCTACAAAACCAGAAAGAAACATTGCTACATGCCCACATGATTAGCAAATCCATCCTAGAGTACTGAGGAAGGAAAATGAATTGCTAAGACAGTTGATTTGGCTGTTTTTCTGTGTGCTACAGTATAGAATTCCAGCTTGAGTATTTGCATGGTTTCTGATTGACATAAATCTTGCCAAAAGGAATTCTAAACAATTTAGAAACTAAAACTTATCTGCACTACTACACTACCATAGAAGGGGTACGTTACTTAAAATTCTGTTTTACGCATACAGTCCAAGAAGTTCTGCTTATAGGTTTTGATGTAAACCTGAGCAGTGACAATGAAAAATGATTACTCTGCGTGAACACAGAAGGAATGAGCTTCATTCCCTTCCCTGTGATCTCAAGGCCTATTTTTTCATGCGAGCAGTACAACAGTCAAACCCACAAAATATTAGTAAATAAATAAATAAATAAATATAAAGAAAGATTTTCAGGCTCTATACCCAGATGAAATATTTGTATCTTCTTTAACAAGCAAAGATGGCAAAAGGCTCCTATCCATCACTATAACTCAACAGTAAGGATTGATGTCAGGTCTAACACAATCCTTTAGTTGTAAATCTGAATTAAAAATGGCAAATAGTCTTCTCAGTAGCAAATTCTGATACAATCTTCAGGTGCCTTATCATAAAGTTCTTTTCAATATACCCCTGAAATTCATTTTGCCAGCTGTACAGTGAATTTGACTCATACTTTTCTTCAAATCAATTTCTTCTATTTTAAATAATACTGTTATATAATGTAATAGAATTATGATAACACTTAATGCACAGACATAGCATAATTCTTTCCTTGACTGAAAATTTTCTAATATGGAAGGCCTGCACTTGTCTATAGCCAATGCAAAATTTCCACTTCCTTTTCTTTACATGAAATATAATATGAGAAATAATATTTCTATGTTATCCTACCTCACTTTTATCTTCCTTCAACAAGAGGCAGAACTTCTAATTTCTTCTCAGAAAGAATGAGACTGAAGAGGTTTTCTACTTGTATTCCCCACACAGTACCAACCTCTGCCCTCGTCCCCTCCACCCCTCCCAAAAAAGAAGGATCTCTTTGTTGGGAAAAAAAAAGTCAAAATAGTAACTTTCTTGACTATCCCTATAGCTAGTACTCTGTTTCAACAATCAAAAACTAAATAATATAGAATAAAATAAAAAATAAAATACAAGAATCAGAATTCAGAAGAACTATTGACAGCAATAAGGCCAAAACACAGTTATGTATAATGGCAGATTTTGTGGAAAATAACATGAAAAACGAACAAGACAGTGAATGCTAGAGTAATTTTTTTATAATGATGTAAATGGTTTTTTGTGACATCTACTTGCCTTTCTAGGTAAATATGCTTCACAGAGCTGCATATTCTCACACATTTTGAATATGTATTCCCAAAAGATTACCACTGTGACATGAAGATGAAGCTGCAGTGAATTGTTTTTTCCAGTCATTGACAGTTCTGTAAAGATCAGATGAAGTTTGTCAAACATAAAGTCATTTCAGTGACCACTTTTTCCTGCAGGTCTCAAGAGTTATACACAGTTTTGGCTTTATTTAGAAATTGAGCTGTATTTCCAAGGGCAAAGATGTTGCTTTTTGTTTCTGTTTTAATTCCCACAGCTTATCCTACACAAATTTTATTTTTGCTCCCCGATGAGCCTTTGTTTATTCCTCCTCGCTCATGAACCATCACACCTTGCTACATTGGGAGATGAGACATCAAAAATGTTGGAACCGTGATGTTGTCGGGATGAATATTTGTACGCTGGATCCAAAATTGGAGCAGATTTGTAACATTGCATAGTGCCTTACCAAAACACTTGTTTCTGCTATGTTATTTTGACTGATGACTCAGAAAATGTTAGTTGGTTTTTAATTTTTTTTCCCCTGCCCTTTTCCAGAGCCTACTTTTCCTCCAGTCCTGATGGAAGAATCATCTTCTGCAAAAAGCCCTAGTAAAAGATAATAATATGTAATACTTAGTGTTTTTTTGATGTTAACATGTTTTTTCTCTTTCTAGATAAATTGGAAAGCAGGTTTTGTGGATTTTTTTTTATTACTCCAGTCATTTTTGATACATGACGTTAGCAATTTTCAGTTAATCGTCTCCATGCTATCTTCTCTCATATCATCCCTCTACTTACATTCAATAAACTATGACTTTAATCATTTCCATTTGCCTCACCTCAGAGTAAACCACAGTCCAGAAATAATGTCATCCTTGGTAAAGACACTTGCTATGTTCCTGTCTTCCAATCCCTCCAAATCTTTATTGATAAATCTGAAATTACTATGCAAAATATGATAGGCCAGATTTTTGCTGTCTGAGCGAACAAATAAACAAATAAACAAACAGAACCCCAAACCACAAACCAACCAACCAACCAAAAAAAAAAAAAAAAACCCACAAGAAGTAAGCAAACAAACAAAAATGCCTTTGCAGGACAAAGACCAATGCTATATAAAGTGAAGCTCAGCTCCTTCAAATGTTTTAAGCTGAACAAAAGTAATTGCAAAAAACTTGCCTTATCATATCCAGAAAATCCAGTTTGGGGTCTAATAATAATATGTTGTTTTCTCTGGAAGGCAATGAAAGAAAGTTATTCTACCAGTACCCTGAAAGCTGCCATGAAATGAAAGGGGAGCAGATTCTAAATGAAATTATACCTCCATCATGGGGCTAGACACCATCCTGCCTTTAGGTCTCATGGGTATAAGTCTCACTGAGGTTTGTCCTTCTTTATTTTTCCTCTTATGTAAATATTGTAAATATTTTCTCTCTCTCCTTTTCAGTAAAAAATCAGTCTAGACTTAGTGCAATATTCTTTTTAAAAAAAATTGTTTTGAAAATGTCTAATATGAAAAGAAGACCAAAATTATTTTCAAATAATGATGACTATTTCTATTCTAACCTTGTTTTAGAGCAAATCTAGTAGTTAAAAATAAAATAATTTTCTGATTAATATCCTTATTTGTCTTGCAAGAATTTTAACAGTCATCTTTAGACTTTGAGTTACATTAAAGTCTAATATTATGGCAACAGTTGAAGCATGCTGACACAAGTAGACAACCAAAGAAAGGTACACAATCTCTGTTATTCAAAATTAAAAGTTGAAGGGAAGCATTTCCTCAGTTTAAGATTAGCAGTTCTAGAGGACTCACAAACGAGTTCAGTGAGTTTTTAGATACTTAAGCATAGATTTGCTTTGTCAGTAGAAGATAACTAAGATATGCACTGTTTATTCTCAAATAATTTTTAAAGGTTTTGTATGACCTTAAAGAAAGATATTTTATTATGATACTATATTTTATGTTTTTAATATCTCTAGTTTAATAAAAGAGGACAAAATCAGTACTATGAATTACAATAAACTTGACGGTGTTCTGGAGGAAAATCTTTTCTGCTAAGAGGACAATGGTCAGATTCACAGCTCAATATGGAAACATCACACACTACTGAAAATCAATCTGACTTTTACAGTTTTAGTGTAGAAATCAGGAAATCTGAATTCTTTTTCTACCTTAGATTTGGGGTTCCTCCTATTTCCCTCTTCCACAGAGAGTGCCTTAATTGTAGAGTTATAGAGAGCCTCGTCTGCTTTTCTTCATTCCTGTTCAAAGCTCACCAGTGTATTGCACATGTGATCGAGAGCAGATCAAAGAAGAATTGCTTGACTCTTAGTGGTTGGGACATTTTCTGAGAAGTGAGTGTTCCTCACACTTTGTATTAACAGCTTTTATTACATCTGAGGGCAAAATGGTTACGGCAGGGTAAAATTCATAACTATTCCATGGAGTAGAAGCCAGTTCTACCCAGTGCATTCACATATCCTATCTATTAGAGAGTCAGCCTTGCTCTTACTCAGCTCTTGGTTTTGTGATTCTTTCCTTTCTGAGATAACTGTTTAGTTTCAGCTGGAGGAGACAAGCCCATGTCTCCCAAATCCTTGTTGAGTGCTTAAAATGTTGGTTCAATACATAAAAGACAGGTAGCCCCTCCTTTTGCTGTGTTTTTGAAATAAAACTCCCTTCTACTATTCTTAGTACTGGGCTCAGTACTGGCAGTATGGTTTAGGGGTGTTCGATATACACCTGACATATCAGATCACTCCAGAGACTTGGGCAAAGTTTCAGACTTCACCATAGTTTTGACAGGTGATGGAGCCTCAAGACAGTGAGGTTTGTACTTCCCCAAGTCAAAGTACTTCTGTGCTGGGTAAGATGTCGAAACTAGAGAAGCTAGGAGCCTAGAAAGTAGGTGGTCATTTGGGATTTTGATATCTCTAGAGAAAAATCTAACCAAAATTGAAGAAAACTGCCTCAGGGTAAGGCTTGAGATCGCTCTGACATTTCACGTACTGAAAGATGGTGTCTCTTCTGATGTAAGATCTTTTCTTTCTGGAGACTTTTTGTTTACATCTTAGAGTTTGCATGGAATTTAATGGGTTTATCCCACCAGGAAAAGAGGGAAGAGAATTCTCAAGCAATTGTTTTCTAAAACCTCACACCAAAAAAACACAGGAGATGAAGATGACTATAGGATGTACATCAGTTCCAAGAAAAAAAAAAAAAAAAAGAAACAAAATATCTGGACTATTTGTTACAGTTACCAAGAATCATCTCAATTATTTTAAAATACTTGAAGAACAGAAGATGAAAAACAGACAAGAGATCCTTTTTTTTTTCTCTGGTCACAGACAGCATTCCCCACTGAACTACAAATTCAGGATGAAAGTCAAAATTAGTGCAGACATGTACAGTTTTGGGGATTTTACAGTCAATACAAAAACATGGCTTGTTTTTACTCCAAGTCCCTCTTACTTGCAACAGAATTTAAGGACATTTTTGGAGGATGACCCTTTTTCTTGGATGGTGGCCAAGTTTTTGAACAATAGAATTTGACAATAATTAGAAAGTAGTTTGAGTGCCTTAATGAACTATGATTCAATGAGTCATAGATTTCAGAGCAGGTGTCTGACTGCAAGTCAAAAGTGAGGGCTGCTCTTTCTAGTCATGTCTAGGTACATTGCATCATCTGGGTCTCGCTTGGAAGCAGATATGATATTAATTCTAGGTTGCTTCTGTTGAAGTTCTGTATTTTCAATTTGACTGTTTGCTTCCCCCCCACCCCCTCAAAAAAACAAACAAACAAACAAAAACCAACATTTATTTCTATTTCTTTATTTTGAAAGTGAATTAACTAGTTCTGTAACTAGGATGGAGAAAAAAAGGTGATGTGGAGTGAACTGGATATAAGAAGAATCTCCTAAATGTAAGATACAAAACTAAAAAAAAAGAAAATTTGACTTCTGTTGGGATATCTCATCACAGGAAGCCACAGGAAAGAATATTATGTGCCCCATATAATATTGGAAAGGAGATGTTATGAAGCAGTACTTTTGATGACCATTCATGAATGTCTTCTCTAAGAAAGAACATGTTTCTCAGGGACTTTGAGATGTTCAAGACGAGCACCTGAGCCATTTATGTTGTGAATGCCCAACAGGCCGGCCAAAATCAACGCAAGCAATGATATTGATAAGTGGAACAGGATTGTGAACAAGATTTCACATGCATTTCCAGCATTCTATCCTGGTATGCCTGGGTCAGAGGTGAACCAGAAGTCTGAACCCAAAAACAGAGCAAATGCCTGATTACTAGAATGGGAAATGTGATAGGACAGAAGGACTGCACTCTCCATTTCATACACCCTGAAGCCTACAGCTTGTGTGTATTAAAAGGTTCCCAAATGATATGTTCAGCCATTCCATAGCTTCTCCTGTGCTCCATTCAAAGTTCATGAGTCACCTAATGCTGAAATATGTTTTAGTACGGGTAGTGCACAATCTTTGCATGAGGCCATGTGAGGCCGCTCCACTCACTGCCCTAAACAGTGCACTGGATTACTGCTTACCCCTGAGAAATGCCACAAGTGGCATTAGAACTGCTTACACACTTTCTTATACTTTGTCCTGTTCTGCAGCAACCTAGCCACATACTCCTTACACATTGATAGAATAGCTCTTTTGTAACAGTCTGAGTTTTGCACAATCAAGTTCTGAGAGGCAAATGTTTCTGAAACCCAAGATTTCATCTGATTTCACATTCAAACCAGACCAAATGATGATCTGTGTCTGATTTCTGCACAAAACTATGAAATGTTTCTTTCCAGCAAGGCATGATTCACATGGCTTATACTTTTGTTTTGAACTTTTGCAGAACTCTGCTCTGTATCTCATTACCAGTCCCCAGGAGAGACCCCGTCTCTAGCCCTTAAATGGGGATTTTGTCAGGAAGAGTCTCATATACGAAAAAAGAAGTTTTCAGTTTTGGCAAATCGGATATCTCAAGAAAAGTGGATAAATGGTGTCGGAGATGAGCTTTCATAAACAATTTATGTGCGTGCATTTCTCACAAAGAAAAAATGAGGAAATAATATGAAACAACACAAGAGAAGATCTCTAAATGTGTTTTGCAAGATCATAAAGGTACAAGTATTAACCCATGTTAGGCTAGACAGCCATATGCATTCATTCATTTATTTAGTCATTGTTCCGCTCTTGCCATAGGAATGGATGTTTTCTTTTTTGCTAAGCTAATCAGATGCCAACGCAATTTTCATTTTCTCATGGTCAGGACTCTAAGTTTTTAATCTTGAAAACAGCATGCTTTACATTAGGCTAACACTGCCTCAAGTTGTAAAGACAAGCTGCCTAAAATCTCACCTCTGAAAAATCTGACTGCATTTTGTAATTGGAGCTGCATATGAAATTGCTCTGTGGGAAAATAATGGGGAAAATAATAAACTCACACTGTGTTCCAGCCTATCAGAATTACATCTTACAAAGTAGAAACAAATACAATTAAAAAAAAAAAAAACCTACGTCCTGTAGTCTTAAATGCTTCCAGGTCCATGGGCTTAAATTGAATACTTTTTTTTTACTAAAAGGGATCCACTGTTTCCCCCCCACCCTTTATTTTTTTCCAGCTCAAAGGTTCAAAGAGTATCTGAACTCATTACAATCTTCATTCAGCTATCTGAGCTGGGTATGGTGACATTCTCCAAGCATCTTTTGCATTCTTCTCCCATATTGCTCCATTATTTTTTTTTTAATCTCAGTTCCATTTTTCCTATTATTTCATAGTATGAAGACAGTAACAGCAGATTAGATTTCTATATGCTCTCCTGTTCTGAGCTCACTAGGGAAAACCCCAAATCCCTGGATGTTGTTCAAGCTCAACACAGTGTTCCTGGTTGAATGAACTGCATGTCTAATGCAAAAAGATAATAGATCCAGATTTTCTGTGGATATATACAAATTCTATAGTTTGGAGTCAAACTGAGAGTTGTCTTTATTCTAGAATTGAACAAAGGTAACACTTAAACTGGGTTGAAATTTTAGCATTCTAGGAATGTAATACTGTCTAATTCACTTCCATTTCTCGAGTGTGTCTTCATGATATTTCACATAAAACAAAAGCCTATCCTACAGATGTACACGTGTTACACATGCTTTTGTGCCACTAAGTTTTGCAGCACAAACTTAAGCTATGATCAAATCAGAACACTTTGCCTTTTAGGCAGATTCTCACAGGTTCAAAGGGAAAACAAATTTTCAATATTTCTTTCTTTCTGGACTTCCAATGCAGAACATTTTATGGTCGTACTTTCCCTTGCTCCTTCCCTGGGGAAATTCCCTTTCAATTTATTACGGCATGCTGTACCCCAGCAATATCCGTCCAAAGTGGAAATGCCCGCCACTCTCATCTCCCATTGCCTGTCAGCTCTCTGAAAGCTTCAGTGACCTTCATTTTAAACATTGCTTCTTGTAACAGCAAGAGTGCATATATTCAAATGTAATGATTTCAGATATTCCTGATCGAACAGGACGAAGTCATATCTTATCTAAAATGCTTTCTGATTTATTGTTACTGTTTGAAAACTACATTTATCAACCTGATTAGGTTAGCAGAGCAGCTAATAAACCAGTGTGCTTACTCTTTGACAGCCTCAGGTAAATATGTATGGGTGAGAACCAAGATTAAAAACCTTCTATGTAGCAAAGGCTGAAACTAGTTCCAAGCAAACATTTAAGAAAAAAGAATTACAATTATGATAAGGTACAGCAGGTAGCCTAGCAATTATTTAATAATTTCTTCCACAGAGGATGCACAGTAATATTTCCTGTCCTGGAGTGATTAAAAAGCTCTATATCCTACATCCACCACTAAAGTGTTTTCTGAAATTCAGTCACTTCTTAACTGCTGAAAATAATACTTTTCAATAGGTTAGGGAAAGGGAAAAAGAAAAGAGAGAAAGAATTATAACATTTTTAGCTGGCATTTCAGAAAGTGACAAAATTTAGAGCAGTGGCTTTTGGTCAAGATGCCAATAGACAAACAAAGTTCAAAATTGTGTGATTTAAACTATGATGGAATTTATTGTGCTCACAAATAGGTAGTGTGTAGTTTTCACCTATTACCTCAAACTCTGTCTAGCATTTCAATGTCTCTTTCATGGAAACATAGAATTATAAGCATGGAGTTGTAATACATCTCATCTAACTTTACATGGTAGTTTATATATGTACATCTGAGCTATCCATTTGTAGATCCTTTAGAGTTTCAGTGGAAATGTGCGCTTCTGGAATGCTATTCATCAGACTTATGTCTAGTTAGATATCTTCCAAGCAAGTCCTCTTTATGTGTTATTTACACAAAAGTGACCAAGTCAGATTTTCTAATACAGGGTTGTGATGAACTGAATAAAAGGTGATATTTTTGAATAGTGCTGTACAGAATAATTTCAAAGGCTTGATATAGGGATGAGGTCTTACAGCACACATATGTAAAACTGGACTGTTTTTAGATAAGCTTTTGTTTTTCAGCCAACATTTTGCATTTTTGTTGCTTAAGTGCAATTTCCATACATTTTGATTAGAAGTATTTCCAAAGTCTGGGAATGATTTCTCTCTGTTCTTTCTTCCTTAATTATTTCCTCCTCTTTAAACATTATACCAATCCCAAATCATGACATTTGCAAATGTATTGTCATGCTTGGGAAATCTGCCTTACAAACATCAAAATAGCATGTGTTCACAGTTGCATTAGACTCCTTCTATACTTAGACATGAACAATCCCTCTAATACCCAGGTGGACATGGGAATTCTTTAAGCTTGATGGAAATCTTATGCCTGTAATCTTCCATATCCATCAGATTGTCTATAATTTAGTCAATTGCGGGTGAAAGATAAAAATTACTTTAGGCATTTTGATCCTACTGAGTAAAAAAGAGTCAAGGATCAACATACTCTCAGAGATCAGTCTGTTACTCACCTTTCACATCACTTATTTGCTAGGTCATTCCCTGACAGGTAAGGAGTAACACGAGCTTCTCCAAGTCAAAAGCTGTGGATGATTGGAGAGATAATTCCCATTAGCAGCAATTCCCCAAAATAAATATTGGTTAAATCACAGCTGTTTGAGTCCCCATCCAGATTTGTTCACTCACACTATTTCAGGATGCATTTTACTTGCATTCACCCATGCTTATAAAGCATATAGTATTAATAAAAAATGTCATAGAATCATATAATAGAATCATAGATTCACTAAGGTTGTAAAAGACCTCCAAGATCATCCAGTCCAACTGTTCACCTACCACGAACATTTCCCTACTAAACCATGTCCCTTAGTACAACATTTAAATGTTTCTTCAACACTTGCAGGGTCAGTGACTCATCCACCTTCCTGGGCAGCCAATTCCAGCACCTGACCACTCTTTCAAAGAAGAAATTTTTCCCGGGAGCACAAAAGAAAAGCAAAGCACTTGTGTAAGTCTGAGTTGCTCGTGACCTGAGAGTACTATATAGAGTACCACTATAGAGTAGATATATTCCTGAATGTGGTCTACCTTACTGAATTAATGGCCTCCACAATGAAAATGCACATTAATTGCCTAGCCTGAGCACTTATCCCTCCGTTTTCTAAATACTTGCTACATGATTTCCTGACATGGGCAAGAGGAACTAGGAGGCACAGGAATAGCTGATTCAATAAACTCACAAATCAATGTCAGAAGAACCCTAACTCTTTCTCAGGGTTTCTTTTTGAGCCTGCTGATTTTCTGAATTGGGACATATGAGTCTGGTGACTGGCAGCAAGAAAAGGCTCTCCTGGAATAGCGCATATACCTTTCTAGGCAAAGCCATTCACTACAAGCAGAAGGATTTGCCACATCTACTCTGTTTTTCAACCTGATCTATGGATGAGTCACACCACTCCCATCTCCCTTGCTCCAGTAATGTTTCATTTCTTGTCAGACCAGGGACTGAAATTCTGAGTCTGGAGTTAATATTGCATCTTTAGATTTGACTTTGAGCAGATCTGCCAAGAAGTGAGAGCAATCTTCTCATTAGCAGAGCAGTCCATCAGAGTAAGGATGCATTCACTGAGAGCCTGCTGCATTCATGTGGTGAGATAGCTGTTGGTTTCAAGATAACTTGTGTATCTGTGCACAGCACTACACTCTGCCAAGTAGGCTTTCCATTTTGCTTGATGAGCTCTAGCCAGCCTGCACTGCCAAACAGCTTTTATGAACAGCCTTGACATATTTCACAGAAACAGCACCACAGAATATAAGTACCCAGCACACAAATAGAGTTAATACTTCTCTGTGGTTTCTCCCACTTCACCAAAGAGTCCATGAGTTGGGAAATGACAGAGTAGAAGGTGTTGTGAGACCTCCTACTCCTAAGCATTTCATGGTCCTGAAGGCTATTTCATTTTCACACCAGCACCACATCTTTTCTGAGCATCACAGAAGCATTTCCTTTTTACCTTATGTCTATTGTGTATGTGCCGCTACAGTTACCCAGAAGCAGCTAGAAAATGAAATTTGGAAATCCTAACACGGTGGCCCCTGCCATTTGAATCTCTGTTCAACAGTCCAGTGGCTGCTGGGAAGGATGCCTTGTTCTTACTTGCTGGTTAGCTTTTGGAACGGTGTCTTAGAGATAAGTTATCATTCCCCTAAGCTGTCCTTTACTCTCTTCCATTTTTAACTGATGCAGTTTTTTTCCACTGATTTGACTAGTCTTCCTTTTATTTTCACAGGAAAAATACATTTAGACCCCTCCTTTCTTGCTAGCTAGATATTTTCCTGATTTCCTTTTCCCCTATTAATTCATTTTCCTCAACAATCTCCTCCCCTTTTATCTGTCTATGCATAGTATTCCCCAAGTTAATATTAATTTACATGGGTTATCCAAATGTACTTCATATTTTAAATAGATTAGAACTCTATTCCTTTGAACTATTCATAATATTTGACAAGAAGCTTCCTCTTCTCCCCCCACTCCCATCCACAAATGAATGCAATGCTTTTGGAAAGGGCTGGGCTCTCCAGTGTGGTCTAGGGGGAAGAAGGAAAACATCTGTACATACATGTAAGTGCACTAATAGATTTGCATTTGCATTTACGTGCACACATAGATAGCCATTCTGAAAAGCTAAATGGTCTGGGAAGTTAAAGTAGTACAGGTCTCCTCCTGTACTGCCTCAGCCCTGACCTGCAGAGATCTCCTCTGCAGACACAAAACATTTGTATCTTATTAAGAAAGCAGATAAGCTACTTTTCTAGAACTGTAAAGTTTGTGCAGCTTTAAAGGGTAACTAATTTGTGAGCAGGAAAAGAGTACAACCACATCTCTGTCAAGAGAGAGGGGCAGAAAAAGTACTGCATATTATTAAGCTACTTGATCACATATGTCTTTTCAAAGGAAAGAAGGAAACATTAGCAGCAAACAGACGAACATTGTCATCTGCAAACATAAATATTTCAGATTTCAGGTACACTGGGAATGTCATTAATGTAAAAACTGACAAGAAGGGGCCCTGGAGTCAGCATTGACCGTGGGAGGCACTTCAAGAGACAGAAGAAGGGGCTCTGACAACAAGCACTGTAATAATAATAAACTCCTTTGAAAGTCATGCAAGAGATTGGTAGAGAATCGGGACAAAGAAAATGTATCATGGCATTTCAGTCAGCATTTGGAGGGGCAGAGGATATAAGAGGGAAACCCTGTCTCCATACGATATTAAGCGTTCTTGGTGCTGGGGGTAAGTTAGTTAGTGCCTGTGGCATGCCCTCTATCCTGCAGTTGAAATTGATACATTCAAATAGAGCCGTGCCAGAAAGGTGATGAGAGGAAGAGGAGATATTAGGGAAGAATAATTTAGAATTAGGGTGGAGACAAATGATATTTCTTGCCAACAGTCAACACATAGAGATTAAATGGGATCTTCAGCAACGAGATGTGTTATTTCCCTGTCAGCCATAATATTGTTCTGGAAGGCCAGGGAAGCAACAGAATGAAGGGGGTGAAGGGGTCAACAATTGCTGTGGAGAGGATTAGCTAATTCTCTATTAAATGAACATTTAAGCAGGATGATCAAGGTCTTTCTTCTTGATCTCATTTCACATCAAAAGTGCTCATTATAATGAACTAAACAGACATAAAACTGCTTAGCAAAAAAAAAAAATCAACATTGAAAAAATCACAACAGGTTGTGCAACAAATCTCAATTCCATATATGAATGAAGGCTGTTCATTTGTTAACTTGGGATATAAATGTTCAGTACTGGAAGAATCTCCATATTATTGAACACCAGTGTTAACAGTGCTTATTTATTTCATACCTATGGTATAGAATTACGCAGAAATCCCTTTGTAGTAACTGGAGGTTTTAGAGTTATAATTAAAAAATAATGTAAACATAATAAAAAATATTTTTGGCAGTTGTCATTTAATTTTTCATTATTTATGATGAAATTACATCACATACTAGTAAATGCACTTTAGTATATTTTTAATGAAGGCTTAATGATTCTGAATCTCAGTATGACACCATACTATTATATCTTTACTGAGAAATAGGAAGAGACAAATCAAAACATTACAGATGCAAATTACCTCACGGCAGAGAGTGAGGACCTCCTGCATTATTATTGCCACTTCTTCAAGCAAGAAATTAATCCATTTCCAGGGACAAAAAAAAAAAAGAAAGAAAGCTTGTTGCTCTTTTGAATTCTTCCTGATCCAAAGCAGGAGCTCTAAAGAACATCCCTTGTCTAAATTTCCAGACTGGAACCAATCAATTGACCTTTGGCCTTTTATAACCAAATGCCCTAGAAGCTCTAAGTATTAAAGGAAATATATTTTAAAAGCATGTCTTCATTTGTTTTAATGTTTTGAAATTTACCATGTTAATCAGCAATTTAGAATAATCTTGAAATATTAACTGGCCATTTGTAATCTTTTTATCAACTACAAAGAACACATAAATGGATCCCAGGTTTCCTCCCTGGGGAAGATAAGGAGTTTTTCAACTGATACCTCCATGGCTGGGAAGCCTGGGATCACTCCACAACACGTGGAGACTTCCAGACATTATTACATTCACTGAATGAAGAATGTTTGTCTTTATTAATGTCCCCTCCGGACAGAAGTTACCCAAATGTAAGGAACTACACTTGAAAATATACCAAATATTCAAGACAAAAATATGAGCCAGCCAGAAAAAATAGTGTTATATAGTTGATCTTGATTCTTGCAAGAGTGGTTTATATAGATATCTGAATAGCTGAAATGAAAACTAGTGGCAACACTCTGACATGATGGGTGCCTGGTGTCTTCTGTGGACTGATTAATCTCAAATGTGCCTAATCCAAATAAAACTTTTAAAAGGAGCCTAGAGCACAATAACAGAAGCAGCACCTTCCTTTAGTTCTTGCCTTTGAAAAGAAAAGAACACATATCTAATATACAAAACAATAAGTTGAGACACAGACAAGCCGATTTTAGTGAAAAGAACAGCTGTATATCTCAAAACAATACATCAAGGAGAGGAGCAAAGGTAAGAGAGTACTCCTTCAATAAGTAGTAAGCCACATGATTTCATTCAGCATTGGCAGAGATTAACACAATCGTTTTTGTTCATATAGAGAGGCTACCAATAAAAACGTGAAAAGTAAGGAGATATGATCTGCTGCTGTTCTCTGCCAGTAGTCTCTGATCTGGGGTAGTTATCTATTCAAAGCGTTCTAACTATGAGTGATGATCTCTGCTATGTGTACTACTGGCATAGAAGGAAAAGATGGTGCTTGTTTCAAATGCCAACTGCTCCTGGAAAAGGAGAAGAAAACATCATCTCTTTGATGTTGTAAAAAGACACAACATCTACAATTGGACACATACATATATTAATGTAACTCTCTTATTCAGCAAGTGTCCTATTTGAAAAATGATAATAGAGTATGCATATTAATGACAAATGGGCCAAAATTTAGGAAAATCTATGGATCTACAGACAACCACAGAGGCATTAACACTGATGAGGGCAAGAACTGAATGAATAAAAACATTATGCAGCTCTTATAAACATCAACAGCATTTGAAATGTATTAAAGAAGAAACAAGTTATTCTTCTAGATCTTCAAAATGTGGGACAGTGTAATAAGGAAGCTCTATCCATGAAAGGATATCCTTCCTCTATGTGCACACAGTGCTTCCAAAAATTTCATGGGGAAAGGAAAGGAAGGTTAACTCACAAAACTGCTTTTATGTCTATGTGGTGTCATAGTTCTCATGTTGAGGGGAAAAAAAAAAGAGAGAGAGGTGGTGGTGGGGTTTATTTTTGTGCGTGTGTTTGTTATTGTTGTTTTACTGTTCTCCTTTTCTGTTTGACCTTGCCATGAACTCTCCTGGTGAATCCTAAATCTATTGGCCAGTTTCAGTGAGTGTTCAAATAACACAGATACATTAACAGTATCATCCTTCAGAGAAAAATTATGAGTCAAAGAACTTAAGGCAGAAAGATATTAAAATATTATAATGTTAAAACCATGAAAGAAGAGTTTGTAACTTGATGAAGGGTTTGTACCTTGTGAGATACTAGGAAGCACAACTTCAAGACACCTATCCATTTAAAAAATCAATCAAAAAAAAAAAAACCCACAACTTCAGAATGAATAGTTCAAGATTTGTGTCCAGGAGTAGATAATTGTATACACAGAGATAGTTTCTAAGCTTCTCTGGCAGTCAGTGAAGACCTAATCTATTTTTTCTGTGCTCTGGAGAGCTATGCAGCTGACCTCCACTGGTGTCTCCTTTAGAATGAGCTGAACACACCTTATTTGCTTGGCTTTATTGACTATATCTTCATAGGTTATAATAGAAGTGGTCTGCCGTGGCATTAGACAGATATATTTAGGCAACTGAACTGAGCCCTGAAACCTATCTTAAATTTTATTCATTTCTCTGAAACTGCTAGCATTTCTGTGCTCCCTTAACATTTTTCTTCCTTTTATTTTACTGCCGTCATTCTTCTATGATCAAATTAGTTCAACAAGAACATCTGTCAATGCCATCTTTGAGGGTTGTCATCCTTACTTTTTTTTTTAATATTCTTTTTTTACTTGCCCCATTTTCTTGCACTGTCATGCGCATATGATAGCGACACACATCTGTGATATGTACTACAGAAAAGATCATCAGAGCTTTAGAATGCATGTAAATAAGGTTACATTTAACAAGATGCTATTGTAGCCAGAGGGGTTGTTAAGAAAAATACATGTGTGAAACTTCATAATCATTATGAAACTACAAAGTGTATTTGATTTATCTAGGATTTTTACTCTTACCACACGCTATTACTTCGCTCATTCTTGAATGCCTTTAATGTAGTTATGTGCATCTATTCACACCAGTATTCTTATAAAAACATAGCTGCAGTTTTCATCAGATCCTCTTGAAGATTTTTAATGACCATCTTTCACAACAAAGATGTAGGGAAAATATTATCTCAACATTTATTTTTGCAGTATGTTCATATACATAGCAAGAACACAATTTAAACAGTGAGCTATAAAAGAATGCAAAAAGTATTTGAAATAAAACCCTTAAATCTTATGAATAAGAATTTATTAATAAAGTTCCTGCTTGAAGTTCCCTGAATGAAGATTGTAGGAGCTGACAAAGTACCTACCTCATCTGCTCAAGTGAGGGAACTTTGGGAATCTTGAAAGTAAGTACCAATCTAACAAGAGCAAATTATATAACAAAAAATGAGTTTCCCTACTGACTGAGATCAACACAGACATTTTTGTCACGTGCACCTTGGTATTTGATGCCTTGCAAGAAGTTTTAAAGTGAAGATGGGCCTCTTTGGGATTACAAAGGATTTGGGATTTACAAGGGTAAAGCAGCAGAGTGTCCCCAGTGATGGCTTTCAAAGATGCAAAGACATTGCTGTGCAGAAAAAGATGGTGGTTACTGGGATGGTGACAGGAATCTACATTCATGGGCATGACATGGTTTGAACTTACTATACAGTGGGACAGGGCAATTAAGTGAACCCAAAGGCTGCATTATTAGAAGTTATACTGACCAGCTAAAGGCTAGCAGGATTAATCCTTTTTCCCTCTCCACCTTCAACCCTTACACAATTCATACCCAAATCCTGTTTGTTTGGGCTTTGTGCCAAGATGAGAGGAAGGATTAACAATAGGTAGATTGCAGATTTCATGTATTTATAAACAGAGAGAAAGAAAAGAATCTAAAAGATCCTTCAGACTGCTCACATAACTATTAAATTCATGTGGAACATAGTGTCACCCCCAGAATGCACTTAGAAAAGGAAGCATTCAATGAGGAAAATTTAATAAAAACAAACATATTCTGATAGGATTACAGCATCAAAAGTGCATATGTTCCACATGTTTTTATTTCTCTTTAAAATTAGAAAAAGTATCTTCGGTTGATGTATCCTGTAGGGCACTAAGCCAGAAAACACTATTATACTATTTCTTGCTTCATAAAGAATTTCATTTAAACTATGAACCTTGTGATAGGTAATTATATGCAGGAAGCAGAGCACATATGAATTTTATATTTATGGTCCACACTGAGGTCACAATTTAAATTCTGAAAACTGCCTTCAGAAATATCAGTTAGTGTGTCGTTTTTATTTTAATTGCATTTCCTCCCCTCTGGTACAGCATGATCAACTGAAAATCAGAACACATGTTTTATGTAACGTATTTAGAATCTAGCAATAAACTATTACCATCCATATAAACATTAAACCCATTTGGATTGCTGCTAACAGAGAAGGGGGGAGGTCGTGGGAGGTGCTGGTAGACCCTTTTGCCCAGGAGAAGAAAAGAACGTTAAAAATTTTTCACGTGCTCTTAACAACTGGTGCTAATGAATACTCATCTACAGTTCAAGCATTATATCTGCATTTCAAACTAGATATATCTATTTTCAAGAATATATTTTTATTTGTTTATTTATTTATTTTATGGCAGCAAAGTAGAAATATGTCAGTTCCCTTAATTGCAGAAAGTAAGGCACCAAAGTTACATAATGATTTGTCCCCCACAAAGGATCTAGCTCCACATCCCATACAATCAGAAATGTCCCAGCATGGGACTGTTTTTGCCTGAGACCAGGACCGTGTGGGTTTTTTTTGGCCCAAGGATCTGTTCCTCATGATCTAATACAGAATGTGCTCCCAAGCCAAAATGGAACTGTACTGTGGCCCTTATCATGGCACGATTACTCTACCTTTGGAGCGCAACTGTGCCCTTTGCTTACTGACTTGTACACCTGAGCAGTGGCCATTCTTCTAAAGATTGTCAGTGATTGGCCTCTCCCAGGATGGCTCTGTGGTTATAGCACTCTTGTGGCAAGGACATGCGTTCTATCCTTCACAGTGATGAGTCTTGCTTAGAAAACCCATCTCCTGCTAAAAGTGGGTTTTAATCACCTATTCCATAAAAAGTGGGCAAGCAGGCTATGGCACTGTACTTCTTCTGTACTCGAGGAAAAAGACAAAATCCACTAGAGGGAGATTCATCCCATCCTTAAAACTGATCACACCTCAGGCAGATGTGATAAACTGCTGTAAAGAAGGTTGCCTGTTCGCTCCACTGAATGCACAGACAAAAACCTAAGAAATAAAAGACCACACTAGGGTGGGATGAATCCCATGTAAAATAGTTTATTAGACAAACAAATGCATTTTAACTCTGATTTGGAAGAACAGGCTCTTCAGATGAACAGTTTAGCTTCTGTGATCTATTAAGACCTAGGTCTCTTTACTGGGAATGATGATGGGACTAGACATTGCAGTGACAATTTTATGTGACAGCATTTTCATTTTAAATGTATTGAGCTATCACTTCCTTGTGACAGTTCAGGTAGGCAATCAAACAGTGTATAGATGTCCAATTTCAGATTATTTTAATTTTTTACCAAAAAAAAATCCCGTTTTTTCTATTTTTTATCATTTATTCCAAGGAAATGTCTGGATGTTCAAAATTCTGTCACCATGATTTGAACAGGATATACACCTTTGACCTTGAGTTTTAAAATATTCTATATAACACAACTCCCTGACATCTAGTTCCTATCATGCCTTCATCATATGTCATAGAAAATTTTTTGATTGACTTAACATAGATACTTTCATATGCTAGAGCTGAAAGAGCCAGTTTTTCAACTGGTGCAAGTCAGCCTAGTTATATTAACATAAATTGAAGTTGACTGATTTATACCAGCTGACAAAAGAGTCCAGTATCTAAGAAAACTCAGAAAGGCCTTTACATTTTACTTGACACATACAGGAGCTTTAATCAAATTCTACATTTGCTTGTTTGATTTTTGGCCTGAGAGGAATGTTCCCTCAGTATTTGTTGTGCTTCAGGATTCAGATGTGAGTAAGATATCCATGGGATAATTAAAAACAAAAAAGAACCGTGACAAATAGCCAAATCAAACACCAAGCTGACATGCATCTAAAAGTAGTAACATCTTATTATAAACAGGGCTTCTGTATTCATTCTCAGAAGAATATTTTTCATGACATGGAAATAACTATATATGTATAGAATAGAAATTTTTACCTAAATGAAAATATATGGTCCCACTTAAAAATGAGTAAATAAATATTTTTGGAAGAGAGATTATTATATCTATATGAAATACTTTCACTGCGTAATTATTCATCACCATAGATTTCTGCATTAACACTGTAATGAAAGTTGGAGATATCATTTTAAATATGAAGATGCTATTTCTGGTGAGGGAAGTCCCAGAGCCATAAATCACTAAAAAAGGATGAGAACATATTTTGAAAAACTATAATGATATAATTATATTTGTTACAGGCTTTGGGTTGATAAGAACTGTAAGCTCGATGGACTTTGACCTGATCCAGCAGTTATTTCTGCACTATTCTGTCTTCTTTTTGTCTGTTCAACTACAGACAACTGGACAATGTGTGATCTCATAGGCTGAAAACTAACAAAAATGAAATGGCAATTTAAATTGATTGAAAAGTTTTATCTCAAAGTATTTCAATATTTTTTTCTTTCCACATTTTCCAATCTCCACAAGTTTCATTTTAAATTATTTGATTTTTCAATGGAATTTTCAGAGAGATCCAAATAAATGAAAGATAAGCAATTAAGGAAATAACGCAGTTGGAAGCACTAACACCTTTGTAGATTTATTTTCTTTTCAAAGGCATAGAAAAATAGCAAATTTTCCCATTGTATATTTTGAAAAGATACTCTAAATTCTGAAGAACTAGCCATTTTCAAGAGTGAAAAAAGCACTGATAGATCAGCAGAATCTGAAATACCCTTTTTCCCACACAGTCATAGCATTTGCATGACAGCTGGCAATATTGGCACTTTCAATCTGTAAAGTGACTGGATCTTTGGGAGTCTCTTATGAGTCTCATAAATCTTCTTAGACAATAGGATAACATTAGTTTTTCTCCCTTGCTCTCTACCCAACATAATATTAGAGCTATATCAAAGTATGACATCTATACTCCAGAAACCATGCTTAGTAATTTGTGCAAATATATAAATGCAAACAATAGAAAAGAGGGAATCCCATGAGGCAGAGTAAAGACTATTTAAAGGAATGGCATCTAATTCAAATATAGTACAATTTCTTTTATAGCCAAACTGTAAATAACTTCTCGTTGTAATATGTCATGAGGCACAAGAACATATGCTGTGCTGAATTCCAAACATATGACCTCTGTTGCATTCCTTTCATCTACTCATTATATAATTCTGTCAGCAAGAACAATCAAGTTTGATGTGCATAAGTGTTCACAGGATTGAGTTTAGATACTCTGAGACTTCATTCCCTTAATACTGGTTCCATTATTTTGCATAGGAAAGTAATTAATCTCATGAAATAGTAAATAGCAGGATCTTAACTCTTTTTCTCTCTCTTTTTTTTTTAAAAATTACTGTAATAGTTCAATTATTTAATTTTAACCATTATTTTCTCCAGAAAATAAATGACCAGCAATACTACATTTTGTAAGTTAATTTCCATAGTAATTCAGGATACACATTTGCTGGCTGAGCTGACAGAAATGGAATGTCAGTTCCTGTAACTTTCCGAAAGCCAACAGAAGTTGGTTAATATACCTCTGAAGAAGAGCTGTTTTTTTAAGATCAAATCTTTCCACAGCTCCCGTCTTACACACCAATAACAAACATATTTCACAGAAGTAATCTTAATGGATTCAAGTTGAGCATGAAAAAAAAACAACATAAGGAAAATACCATAGTCATCAGAACATCACATTACAGAAATCAATGTTTTAAATGAACTACTCTGACCCTCCTGTATTTTCTAACACCTCGGAAGTGTAAGAAAAGACTTTTTAACATGAACAATAAATACTTAGCTAAAACACTTCCAATAGAGAAGGTTTATCTGTACAAGGAAAAACAATGTAGATGTCTAAATCTCATTTTCCTACTCCAGGATCCAGTTATAGCCAATAGAAAGATGCGGGCACTTCATTCTCTTCCAAACAATGCCTAAAATAGATCAGGTAAACAATGATCTCACAGTGTCTATTCCTTTCCATTTCTCTATGCAGCATAAAAAAAACATCTCTCTGAGAGTTTCACTGTTCTTATTGCATTCCTTAGAGTTGAATTTTCATCCATATTTTGATCCATTTATATGAATAAAAGTAAGCTAACCTTCCTTCTTAGACATTGTCATTCATTCTTGATCCAGTGGAAGCTGTCTCGTCCAACCCAAACTGTTCTATGACTCTGATTCAAAACTTTTAATGACTATCACCAAATGAATTTTTCCTAGCATCTGATGCTATGCTTTTTCTTTTCAAATGGACTATCCTGCAGGATATCTTTCTTTCCACTTCTCTTTCTCCTTTGGAATAAAAATCATTTGTGTGAAGAGCAATATAGCTAATAACTCACAACTTTGAAATAATTTGTAAATATTCAATTTAATTTATATTTTAGGAGAGGTAGAACTAAAGACAAAGATCCTGAAACATATATGATGTATGCTCATGTTTATTGCCCTGGAACTAATATATTTGCACTGGCAAGAAAGAGAAGAGAATCAGGCCAAAACCACCTGTGCTCTGGTCTCTGACATTTCCTGGTACCTTCTGGACATCTAAGTAAATACACAATTAAGTACTTGTTGTTTAGCAGATTTTTCATTACACAATGTGGTGGCATTACATCCTGGTTTGAGAACTACTTATAGGAACAGTAAGAACTACTTAGGTCTTGAAAATGTTTCACTCTCTTAAATAGTATACTATTGATAGAACTAAGGACAAAGACAAGAACAAAATAAAGAAGTAATCATCTAAAGTGTATACAGATGAGTCAGGTTTAAAGCCAGTTTTAGATGTACTTCTGTATACAACAGATACAACACAAAGAATAACTCTTGCTAATCAGGAGCAGGAACTCAGCCATAAGGTCTCCCTCCAAATTACCTGGACTGATATGTTTGTTCCCTTTTTTCATTTAGAAAAAAAAAATAAAAATGGAATGGAAAAAGGATGTGTCTTAAAGTCATGGAATTTTTATTTGAGAAGATCATTTCCTCTTTGGTTTTATGAATAGCTGCATTTACTTTTCATTTTTTAATTACAAATAGATTACATTATAGATAATTGATAGAAGCAAGTAAGATATGAAAAACTGAATACTTGATGAATTACTTAGCAGCATCAGTTGTGAAAGAAAAGTTCACTGTTACAGTAAAAAGTAGAAAACTAATTAGTAAAATTTTCTTTCACTCTGAGATTCATCCAAATGAGTCTGAAATATCAAAGTGAAAGTAAATGTACTTACAAACCTAAGTACAGACAACACTAGAACCAATGTGCAGAAGTGATTTGCTGGGCAAAATTTTGAAACCTTCGCCACACACATGGGATGTGTGTATCCCAAACTGATATGGTTATTTGAGAAATCCTCTCTAGAATAAAATGAATCCAAGCACTTAGATTTTATACACAGGTAAAGAGGAAAAGTCTGCCAATTCACGTAAAGTTTAAACACAGGAGGATGGTGGTGGTGTCCGTTTCTTAGGTTGGAAGTTCATAAATGGAGCTCCAAGCAGCTCCTGATTTTCAGCTGCTGAGTTTGAAATTTGTTATGTACAGAATAATTCTGAAGCATCTACATTTAAAAGCTACTGCAGTGCTGAACTTAATTTATAACTGTCTGTAAATAGGTTTTCATCCAAGGATGGACTCACCATGGATGTAAGTTTTATATCCAATTTGTTTTTTTCCACCCCTAAAACCTTAAATCCTCATTCATGGCTACTGTCCTTTCAGTAGTCTTAGTAGTCTTCTTTCACATTGAATTAACCAGCGTTAAACAAGTTTGTTCATTTTAAAGTCCACACAGATTCAGTTTCATCCCACCTACATGAGGCAGTCCTTCTGCATAGCATATTGCACTGCTGTAGTGTGGGCTGGCAGCTCTGTACCTGTTTGGCCTTGACTACTGTGTAGTAATCTGGTTCAAATGTTTCTGCAAACATCATACCTCTGATTTCATATCAAAATCACCTACTCACCGTAGCAGTTTTGAATTGTCAGCTTTCCTGTGTACATCTTAGCTCCATTTTTCCACCTTGGAAAGCTGCATTCCCTTTCTTGCCTGGGGAAAGGACTTCAGTATGCAGTCATGTAGCAGAACCCATTTCTTCGAACCGAAGTTTAAAGAGCTCCTCCAGACACACATACCATCCAAGGTTCTCCAGCAAAGCAGAGAAGAATGGGGCTCCCAGCAACCCACCACTGCCCACTTGTCTGCTACTTCTGCCAGGCAAATGGCTGCAGGCAAGTAGTGCAGCAGTCCTTCAGAGAGGCACAGCTGCTAAGCACTTAGATAAACTACATGCAAAAGAAGATTATTCTGAACTGCCTGGAAGCAGTGTGCCAGGATTGATTTGGAAGCGGCCCCTGCCCAAAGCCATGCTACCAAGCAGCAGCATCCACGAGACTGACATCTCCTCAGAGAGGAACACCCTTCCTCACACCCCAGTACATGGCACAGTGTAACAGCAAGCAGAGACTCATTTTTCACACCTTCCAGATATCCACCACCATCGGGGGAGAAGTAGGAATGTCCCTGTGTTTTCTGTCTCCTCCACAGCACTCTGAAAGCGCTGCCTGCTCTGGACACCTCACGAAAGGCAGATTGCATCCTCCTGGCTGGGCTGAAAAATCAAATACTTTGCACAACAGGCACACTGACTGTAACAGCAGGTACAAAAACAGATAAGAGAAGGGAAACAAGGTTATGGTCACATAGTTGTAAGAATGTACTGAATTGCAGGCAGAAGTAAATACTGCAAGGTAATTAACCAGAATCGGTTTGAAGACATGTTCCAAAATGCCCTCAGGCTCCAAAATGTTTTTAATAATTTCCTTAGGATCCTTGACATTTTGTGCTCAAACAATTCATTACCATTGTTTATTTGTTTTCCTGTGGTCTAACCATATCACACAGAACACAAGTGTGGAAGATCATGTCCTCATAAATTGTGCAACAGCCTGAATTTCCTTCACCCAAACCTCTCTCACCTCCACTAGAGAAACCTCTTTAATATACATCTCAGAATTTGCAAGTACTTAATATCTCACGAGAATGCCAGATCTTATCAGATGTTTTGACTAAAAAAGATTTAGTGAAGTCTGGATAAACAAGCAGTGTTTTAGATGCTTTTCTAAACCATATTTTCAAAGTTCACCCATCACTAATCATAGTCTGATAGCTTGTCAGAGATCATTGCAAAGAATTCCCTGTAGTAAATAAAAGCTGTATGAACACAACTAGTTATAATACTTCAGATTTAAATGGAAGTATTTTTGGCGAGAGAGTTCTGTCAACATTTATCAGGGAGATGGGCATACATTTTGTGTTGTTTTCGTTACACAGCTAATTTGGACAGCAAAATGAGATTTCCTTGTAATGAGTACAAAGCCACCTGCTTTGTCTCTTTGGAAGACTTTAAAATATTTAGCATATGAGGTATAAGTAAACCAGAAGAGTTCTCATAAATATCAGCAGGAAAGCTGTCTAGGCATAGAGATCTCCTGAGTAAAAGAATCAGTATTTAATAGCTCCCTTAATCTCACTTAATGTTAATGGACAATTGGAGGAAACTACTCATCTGGAAATTACTTTAGCAAATTAAACATGGCCCAACATCTTTCCTTAAGTGAATCTGAAAGCAAGTCATCCATCTTGCCCAGGATTTTAGAGAAGTCTCCAAACTCTGAAGTCCATGTGTCAGTTTAGTAAATGAAATTCACTTATGAGCTCTCATCAACATATTGCATATTCAATCTATGCCTAGCCTGAGCTCAACAACCAGTCTTTTAGCCAACTAATTACTCTTATAAGCCCTGCATCTCAAAAAATTATGACAAACACTTTTCAAAATTTTACTGTCTCAATACAGGCTGGTTTTACAATTTTTAAATTATTTTTCCTGATGACACTTTCTCAAGTTCATTTACAAGGCTCTGTACAGTGTTTATAATACCAAGTGCTAATTATTATGTACATAGTTTGCTCTGAAAGTAATGTCCCCTATTTATTTCCATGAAAACTACAACAGATACAAAAAGCACGATAACACTATTTGATAGAGCAAATTCTCAGCTACAAAAAATTATTTCTCAACATAGCCACCACCATTAGCTATGCATTTTCATCTGCAGTGAAGAAGAGCCTGCATGTCATGCTCATAAAAATCTGCATGATCATCCAGAACATAATTTGTATCTCATGTCACTGTCACCTCTGCTGAAACACACCACCCACAATCTCACTGTGCTCACATTCACTGTTCGGTCTCCATAAACATTCAGGAAGCATCAGTGAATGTCAATGGGTGCCATTTTTTCCATGTGGAGGAATTCAATGACATACCTTCGTTTCATACACACTTCCACGTCAGATGACATTTTGTCAGAGTGCCCCTCTGCTGCCGTCTTTCACACGGCAAGGTTCAGGAAGGTTCAAACTCTACTGCCTCTGATGCCATACCACCAACATCTGCCTCTGACTTCGTGGGCCAACGTAATAAAACAGGAGATATTACTTTCAGAGTAGCTCTTTCTTACCGTACCATCTTTCACTTCCACAGGGCTCTCTGAGTTTCACATACTTTCATACTTTGGATAATAATAAAATGTTACTATAGAGCATTCTTCTATAGTAATAGCCACCTTCCTTACTACTCAGTGTATCTTAAAATGTTTTTGTATAGTGAGTAAATACTATTCAGTAACATTTGACTAAAAAAGAAGCTGAGGTATAATGCAACAATCTGTTTTGTAGAAGGTATCTACAAGTATTGTCCTGAGTCCATGATCTGTCTTTACAAATAGTAGCACATAGCATTTTCAACCACAGTGGGCAAATAAAAGGGTCATGTAATGATTACATAATAGATTTCAAGTGTTTCAAAGCCCATAGTTTGCCTTCACAAGGAGTATGACTCTGTCAGGGAAGGAATTCCCACAGGATACTACAGAGATTGAATGTACACAGGCCCCAACGTTACACAAGTACTTGGAGGTTATATTCATTGGTGGCTATCAACATCATGGAGATGGTGTGATCTCTTTCACAAGAAGGATCTAACTTGTTGTTTGCTCCCCTAAAAAATAATAAAAAAAAATCTGTCAGGGAGACATAACGGTATGAGTGGTTTGACTGTACCCTTTTGATAAGTATATGGCGGCTACTGTTGGCACTGTCCAGAAAAGCTAGCCTTATGTAAACTTCCACTAGGGAACCAAGTAGATCAGTGGAAATGTTGCAGTCAGAGAGGGTGTAATTTTGAGTAAGTGTAGACCTCGTTTATATCACACTAATCCTTTCTTCCTACACAACTTCTTCATCTTTTTGTGGTCCAGTTATTTCATTTCAATTATATGCACAATTTGTGTAAATACAAGCCATGTATACTAATTTGTTGCTTTTGTGAGTTAAATGAGCTTCTTATATAACCCTTTATCTCATCACTTGTTTTCACCCACGAACTTCTTTCTGTGTGAAGTTTTGATCAGTGACTTAAATTCAGCTCACACAGGAAGTCAGAGAACATTTTTGGCAGTAGGAAACCATGTTCATGCTAGCAATTTCCAATAACTTTCAGTTAAAATTATACACAGCGTGAATTTTGACTGGAGTGTTTATTTACTTTGAAATGGATAAACAAAAATTAAGTGCCTACTAACAAATCCGCTTAAGTATCTGATGATAAATTAATACTTCATGTAACTCTGTTGAAACCAGAGGGGATGAATTTGATCAACTTAACTTCTGTTTGAGAGAAAGGATTTTGAACCATAATACACATTCATTTCCAAACATGCTCCTCTATATTTTAGCACTATAGTTATTGTAAAAGAACATGGATATGTTAATTATATAACAGAGGAAAACGATCAACTAAGCTATACATACTACATTGAAAGAGATTTGAACAATCAAGGACCTACATAAAAAAGAAGAAATTAAAATTCCTTTTTATTTCAGCATAGGTTCCAAATGTTAACATGAATACATTCTTCATAATTTCCCTAGTATGCTAAAAGAATTATTGGAGTTGTAAAAGTAGGAGAAGATCAGTTATCACAGCTGAGTGTTAAAAGGCCAAGTTCAGCTGTAATGTAAGAAGTCTAATTCTACCACAAGCCAGCAAAATTAGATATATTTTATAAAATGGCCTAATGTAGATTATTGACTCCCAGCTTCTCAGACAGATTGCACACATAAAGGAAATGCTTGTCTTGCAAAAGATAAAAATATACTCAACTTCTAAAATAATGATTTCCTAGCATTATTGTTGTGTATATATAACTTCAAACACATTTTAAAAATGTCATAGCTGAGTGTATATACAATATTTTACATTTTCTTTGCCAATAATTCTAATATTAAAGTACATGTGTTTCTAGGTTTCATTATTGCCCTCCTCTTGCAAGGAATCTAGAAAATAAAACTAGGAATGTAAACAATAAATTAAGCTTGAACTTCTCATTTTTCCAGAATTCATCAGATAAATTTTAAATCAGATTAGTATCATAACTTTGGACATTTGGTTCACGTTCTTTGCAGTTCTTATGTATTTTTCAGCTTTTCATTGAAAAAGTCTCTGGTGTATTTTTAATCTCTTTTCAGTTCATATTTTTTCAATTTTCAGTTGATATGAAAGATAGATACTTACACACAGTTTGCAGTTCAATTTAAAGAAGCTGTTTCTCTTACCCAGATTAAACTCATGTAAACATAAACCATTGTTCTTCAAATTAGGAACAGAACTTCTTAAGTAGAAAAAAATATATATCTAGTGTATGTCTTGAAGAAGGAAAGGTAAATGAGTTAAAATAATTACTCTGACTCATGTAAAAACATCTCACATCAAGTTTTAGTTTTCACTTTCTACTTAGCAAACTTATTGTTTATTATATATTCTTTGCTATGAAATGAAGAATATTTGACAGACAAGAAAAAGAAATGTATACATCATATTGAGAAGTTTATGATGTAATCAGGAAAATCTTACTCACTGAAGAATCATGCTTAGCTGAGTAATTCATAATCTAATCATATTCAAAAACAGCACAGTCTTCTTTTTTGACAGTAAATAATTCTGTGTGGGAAGTGTAATGAGCAAGTGCAAGTTGTTAAAATCAGGCAAGTACTGCAGGGGAACCTCATCTGGCTTCACCCTAACATGACCACAGTTTTTTATGGTAGTGCAATGCCAACAAAAATAACTAATTCACTCCATAAACCCTGAGTAAAGTTTTTGATGAATCAAGTCCAAACATCTTTTTGTGTGGTAAAAAAACTTGTGATAGTGCTTGCTTTCTCAAAAATTATTGGCACATTTAGAAGTATATCTAGGATGAGGCACTATTTTATTAAACAGAAAGTGTTCTCCTCTACTGATACATTAACAGGACTTATTCCCTATTATTTCCTTCCCCCCTACTCAGGAAAAGAAAAAAAAAAGGATTGCATTAAATATATATATGGACTCTGAATACTGTACTTCATGCCTTTTTACTGTTTTACTACCAGAAAATACAGCTCAGAGTCACGGTTCAGTTGCTGCTTTCTCACTTCTCTGCAGGGGAAAGTTAATCAAGTTTCCTGGCACAATTTCTTTCCCTGCTCTGCTCAGTTGTATTGACAACTGTTGTGGCAGAGGAATGGAAATACTGGCTAGACTTACTCTGTTTCCTTTTGTGCATTGTGGTCTGATATACACGTATGTGTTGCAGTGCAGAAAGCATCTCCTTCCGGTACAATCTCTACTGGAGACCTAATGGCCCAAGTCTTACGTAATGCAGTAAAGGACAGTGTGCATCCAGAGATTTTTGAGTGAGTCTAGACTGAGCATGCAGACACATTTGTATCTTCTCTGGATTAGCAGACCATCGCATATTTGGTCAACGCACTCACAGTTTGCCCTTGCTGGCTGAAAATCATAATGACATGTGAGACATACCAAACAGTTTGAGAAACCTCAAAGCGATGTACCAGGCACCACCTCACCTACAGTGCCTGCTACAGAGTGTGTATTCTCCTCCATCAAGAAATGTCACTATAGCTTGTGTTAGCAACCTGATGACAGCAGCAGACCCAAGTCTTCCTTGAATCATGCATAGACAAGCGGCATTTAACTCATCTTGAGTTGTAGCTCACACACAAATTTCAGGGAGCTCATGTCTGAGCCCTCACCCATTAAGAACCAATTACACAGACAAAAGCTCTCTTCAAAAAAAGGAATTAAATATTATGCCAACCCAATTCTCAGTTTGAAGAGAGCAGAGAAGAATGTACCTGTGCAATAGGTCTAGTTAGAAATTGCTATTCAGTCTAACATAATTATAAACAGGCAAATGATGCAGAAAAGAACTGTAATTCTAAATGTTGATGTGAATGGGCTTTTGGCAAATCCATGTGATATCTTTCCTCTACTGTCATGGTTGGTCTGACAGCTGCCATTGCCTGACAGTCATTTCAGTAAACATGATTATTATTTTTTTCCCCTACAGGTAACAGTAATGTTTTACACTTGCAGTCTATACATTCCCTTTTCCATTTATAACAATGAAAACGCGCATTCCTTGAAGAAATATCACTCATATTTAAAAAGGAAATAAGGGAAAAGGAGTTTAAAACAGTAACATCTTCATGACCTATGAAAAGATAAAAGAAACAAAACAATGTTTATTACAAAATGTGGGTGTTTGATTTTTTTTTACAAAAAGTTCTAATTTGTTACTGAAAAAAATGAATTAATTACTCTAAATACAACAGATACTTAAATGTTTTAAGCAGAATGTAATCCATTCCAGCTAATTTTACCACCTAAAATATACCCACATTGTTCTTCAAAATGAACAGTACTCATGATCAAGGTCACTAGATCTGCAGTGGAAAGAGCCAGAAGTCTCTAGAGGCTATCCTATCAGCCTAAATAAGATGGACTGGATTTCATCACTAGGTGTTTCATAGTATTATGCCATTAGCACACTCGCCCTTCTCTGATCTCAGAAGCAGTCTAGGTCATGTTTCAGAAATTATTTGGGAGTTATAAAGCTGAGATTTTTTAATAAAAAGAAGATTAAAAAAACAACCAGTGGGGAAAATTTCCTTCAGTCCAAACATCCTGCTCAGCTTGCATTTAGGAATGGGACATCCAGTATGTTTGTATTAGGTGCTGATGTTTAGCCCAGATTTTTCAGCCCTTCACTGAAAAATGGGCAGAATAGAAAGTGGGCTGCATATGTCCTGGGAGAGATACATTTTCAAAGGGAAGGTACCATGGGATGCTTCCTGGATCAGTGCTGGTCACCTTTTCCCTTGGGTATGCAGGAGTCATTTAAAGCAAAGCCACTATTCACTTCCTCCCAAAAACCCGTTCCTACCGGAATGTGACCCACTTGATACTGAAAATGATACAATGGTTCAAGACGTGTTCTCAATACACAGTCAAAGAAAGATGTGTGTCGTGCTGTTTCATTTTTTTGTTAAAAATTATTATTGATTGCTTGATTTTTATATTGTTCTTCATGACATGAAAGGGCAACTGTAAATCACAGTAACGTTGCCTGAGGAATGGACAGTATTTGAAGCCACCCAAATGAAAGCAAATGTATCCTGCCACAGTGCACCAAGCAGCACGTGTTCTTGACTCTAGGAAATCCTGTTTCAGTGGATCAGAAATGTAAAAGACATGCATAAGCCCTATAAAGAGTTGGTTCCTCAGCTGATTAAAAGAAAGGAGACATTTCACTGAAGTCTGTGCAGCTGCAATAATTTATATTAGCTCAGAACCCAGCCCTAAGCTTCTTTAATGCATGTGGTTTTATTTCTTAATAATTTATTAAGCATGGTTTAAAAGACAAATCATTGATGGTGATTCCTGTCAGAGAGAAAGCTTTCATGCTAGCTGCATTGTGTCTGACAAGGCAACACATACGGTGGTCCAGCCTCTGTTGTACACAAAGAATGGGATTCAATTGCTTAAACATTGGCATCTGTTGCCACTTGAGACATCTCAGACTACCCCACCTGGTCTCCAGCTGCTTGTCTAGGTGGACACAGGTCTCTTGTAAGTCCTGTGCCATACCTGTCAGACCCATGAAGATCCCTGGGGTGTCCTGGGGCATATCAAACAGCACTAGACACTTATGTTCAAGCTACTAAATCCCTCCCATCGTCTACAACAGTAGCCAAAATAATATGCATTGCACAGCTCCTCTTGATTTGTTCTCTGCCTCGTTTACCATTTTAAAGTACTTTTTCTATCTGGTTTGAATTTGGTATTTGTTAAGATATATTTACAAAGGAAAGGAGATTTTTTTCTTTGTTTTGGGGACTTATTTTTGTTTTAGTTTATTTGTTTCTTTTGTGTGTGTGTGTGTTCCCAGTGTTTGTTTTGTGTTTTACCTGTGCTGGGAGCTATTCAAAATATTAAATATTATACAAATCTGTATGCCAAATATAAATCAAACAGGTAGCTCAGTTTCCTAACCCTGTGGCAGACTATCATCTGTAAAACCAGAAGCTGGTGACAAATATTATTACATGTTTACTAGAAGTGGAATTAATTCCCTCTAACTTTGGGAAAAGCATTCAGCACCAGACAGCAGATGTCTAAGAACCAAACGTAGTTAAGTGTCCACTTCTGAGAAAAGCGTGAAAGTTATGACAGTAGTGGATGGGATCAATCAGTATGAAGCAGCATATTCTACCTCCTGCCAAGAAATTCACATCTTCTGAAGACCCATGTTACTTCTGATGGGCAATGAGTGCATCTCATGAACTTCAAGACATCCCTGATGTTAGTATATACTTGTGTTAAGACAACTGTAACATGCCCAGACTGTAGAGTGTTGAGTCTAGAGAATGATGTGATCATTCTATAGTAGATCCCAAAGGTTGGATTCACTCACAGGTAGTCAGTAATATTTCATCTGTCTTACAGTTTCTCAGACATCCACAAGGGCTGGAAGATATAATACAAAACTTTCAAACTCATCTACATTTGGAGGTCGTCTTGGATACTTTTTGTCAACTTAAAAGTCATTCAACATAATGTTTAATGAACAAATGACTACACATGGGCTACTCACTGTGGACATTCTTTATAACTAGTAGACAAAACTAAGCATTTTCAGGATTCAATTAATCAGATGTACCAGACATGTACAGTACAGCAAAGGTAAGTCATGCCATTACAATGCACACTTTACTACAAGACAAGTTTAAGATGACTGATGAAGACACAAACACTCAGAGTGCAGGTTGCCCATGGTTAAAAGAATCCATATCATTTTTGTATTTCAAAAAAATGCAGATCTAGAAAACTTTATTTTTAGTTTAGTCTTCAACTACATACTAATAAATAGAGTTGCTAACAATTTTGTGACAGATCTGGCTAAATGTTTATTAGCATTTTAACTGTGGAGATTATAAATAGTTGTAGAACATAGAACAATTTTAAATATTCTTTTGAAAACAGGATTTATTTTACAGGTTCAGCGCATCATTAATTTACATTGTCCTTGATCCCCTGATACACATTGCTCTTATTTGGTAGATTATATTAGCAAAACGAAGCTTCGTACTGAAAACGCACTAGTGAAGTGTTTGGAAGATCTGCTCTAATACACTCAACTGTGCTTCATTTTCTGCTGGTATTTTATAAGTTTTATAAACCTAGATAGGTTATTATTCTGACTTCTTGTTTTTATTTTCTCATTTGCCTTGAATGCAAGACTTTCATAGCACATTGAGTAGAAAAGAATCTTGAAATCAATGAGGTAATACCTCCATGCTCCCCTAATTACTCTTCTGAACAACTACAAAACTCTGGACAGTTAATGGTTTGTTTTTTTTGAATATTTCAGTTGTCTTCCTGTGAAACTTTTTGTTGAGACCAAACTTTGAACAGTCATCTGTATCTCTCAGCATCGCAAAATCAAGTTCAAGTTGTTGTCTTAATAACCAAGTCAGTACAGTTCTGAAAAAAAAACTACGGAATTCCTGTGGGTTTGCTGTGGAAGTGGTTTTGGATTTAAATATTAAAGACTCAACAGTATTAAGGGCTACAAAACAACAATATCATTGAATTGAATCGATTCTAGGGAGTATTTTGATATATAATTTATATATGTAAATTATTTATTACTTATGCAAATCAGTCTATTATGAAGAACCCCTGCGCTGTGAATGGCACTTCAGCCCATGAACCCATCAACTGGTAATAAAATAAATATTGAGTTCATCATTTAAATTTATCTATACTGATGACATAAAGCTGCAGATAAAGTTTGAGAATATGGTGCTTACTTTTGTACAGATGATTTTTAAAAAAATGTCATCTATGTATTTATAATGCATAATAATGTGAATGTTCTGAAATACATCTCAGAATTAAAATTTATGTCATTATAAACCTTAAATGAACTCTGAGCATTTTTTTTATAGTTAGCGTTGTTGTAAGCTTTATTCATCTAAGTGGGTAAAATGAATAAGAAAATTCTAGCCTGCACTTGATCACAGGTAAAGACTCTCAGAATACTAGACATAATCAGAGGAAAAAAAAACCAAAAACATTCTATCCTTCTCTTTAAAACAGCAAGGAACAATGTTAGTTTGCCTAATTAAAGGAATGGAAGAAAAGGTAGAACTTGTCAACACTAGGCTGTCATGATTACCACATGATTACCATAGATTTCACTGTGCACTCTCTTGGTTCACTGTTTTAAAACAGCATGACGTTACCAGTGTAACTTAAACTTCTTGATGGAAATTACCTCCTAACTCATTAGGAAGATATTTCAAGGAGCTGTGGACACCTGTGCCTCAGCAAACAATTCAAGTATGTATAACTTCTTGAAAGAAACTCAAGCATTATATGTGTTGTCAGACACTGATTTCTATAGAAAAAAAAAGATGGAACAAAACAGGTTTTCCCCTTGGAGTGATTTAATTCATGTTTGATGTGTTGAAGATAATGTTATTAATCTGTGCAAAAACATGATTTTACTACACATTTGACGAAGGTCAAATATCATGTCTTAAGCAATTTCCTTATGGCACTACAAGGTCAATACTACGTAAAACGGCCCCTAAAATGCTCTGAAACTGCATCTATTTTAGACAGAATGTTTTCAAAAAGCACAAGAATGGTACAACAGAGGATATTCCATGTGTCATCAAGACTGCTCCTGAGCTGTCTAATTATGTTTTTCTGTCTTTTCTAGTGGAATAACCTTTCAAAGCTATCCAGAACATCACTTTTGTATCTGGACTTTCTTTTACTCCATCTTATTCATTAGCCTCTATACTTCTCTCTCTCTGCTGTGTGTTTCCACATACACATTCATTCATTTGTATTATCTGGAGTAATAAAACCTTCTTTGTGTCTCCTCTCTTCCAAGCTCTGCAAGTTATAGTTTTTCACTCCTAATCAAGTCCTTCATCTCTGACCATCTTAACTGACTCCATTCAAGCTGAACTTATCACTTCTGAACTCTGGGCAGATCACAAGTTTCTCACATCTCATCATCTTTGGGCACCTCAATACAGAAAGGACATTGAGGTGATGGAGCACATCCAAAGAAGGGCAACAAGGCTGGTGAAGGGCTTGGAGAACATGCCCTATGAGGAGTGACTACAGGAACTGGAGCTGTTTAGTCTGGAGAAGAGGAGGCTGAGGGGAGTCCTTATTGCTCTCTT
>NC_034409.1:127264257-127284178 GCF_002078875.1 Numida meleagris
GTTGTTTTGCATTCCGATATCTTATTTAGTAAATTAGTTTGTTTCTCCTCAGATTGTTGCCGCTGTTCTTTGCTCTCAGGGCCATCTCCTTACCCTTTTTCCCCTTTTCCCTTTTCCCGGGGCGTGGACCCGTGGATCCCCTGTCCCCTTCGTCACGGAACCGGGCCGAACGCCCGTAAACCGTTGACACAAGGAAATACGGGGAAAAAAAAAAAAAAAAAAAAAAAAAAAAGCAAGAAGAATACGTCCTAGGAAGAACTTTAAGTTCCAGCTACCTGATTTTGCTGCCAGTCATGTATATAGACATGAAGAAACTGTATTAGAACACATAGATTGTAGTTATCATTGTGGATGGAATTTGGTCCAACATACTCAGAGGAAAATACAGCTCATACTAAATAAACACTGCTGGCTATGCAGCTGATGGCAATTCTGTTCCAAGAGAGTTCAAAAGGGGGAATTTATGCAGACAAATTTCATTAAAAATAGATTATTCCAAACTTTATATTTTTTATGCCTTCTTTTACAAAATGAATATCCTAATTGTGCTTCTTTTTCCTTTCAGTCACAGTCTGCAGCCAATGAGTGAAACAAAAGAGCTAATCTAAAATGACAATCCATCTTTGACAAGTCAGAACAAAACAAGGACAAGACGGAAATCCTGTTACAAAGACACTACTTTTGCATCTTTCAGTTTCCTTTAGGTGATGAAGTTTGTAGGTAAGAGATGGAGAAGCATTCAAAAATTTGTCTAAAAAGAGAGCAAGTTCTAACAAAACGAGCAAGGTCAGAACACCCATAGATTTGCACAGAAGGAAAATATATTTCACTGTTTGATATCTAGTATGTTACACATTAAAAATCTAAAAATAAAATTAATCCTGTCTACAAAAAGCTAAGAACTACTCGTATTTAGAAGCTGGCCAAGCACAATTTCTAGGTGTAATTCTCATTCCATGGTATACCACCATCTCAGTATGAAAGAAAAAATATCATAGGCTGACTTTCTCTTCTGTACTGATCACTGTACAGAGCTTTGACGTTTGTTACATTAACTCAGAAGGACCTTTTTTTCTCATAGCTTTAAAATTGCACCATCGTATCACAAACAACGTAGAAAATTGAATTCTGTTTAAAAAACTGAAGTCCCAGAAATCTATGATTGAATTCAGTGGAAGTGTGTTTGAGGTAAGAAAGTATTTAGTAGCACTGAGTGCTCAGGAAGAAGGTGGTTTCCAGCCACTGCAATATTCACAGTAAAATTGGTCTCAGAAAATCTCACCAAACTGTAAAGATTCAGCCAAGAGAAGAAATAACTCTTATATTACATGGGAACATGAGGTTTTATTGCCATCATTTTCACTGCCTTATCTGTCTTTTCTTCAGACAGCCAGATACTGGTAGCAGCTTGAGGAGTGAGAGGTCTTCTTTACAGCCAAATTTAATGCCCAGCTGCAAACTATTTTTCCTCCAAGAAAAATATTAGTTCTGAAGAACTAAAATAACACCCCATTTTATTAGGAGTTTATTGTTTTGGTATTAGAAAGAGAAGAGAGGAAGAGGGAAAGTGATGTGTCTTTAAACTTGACATCTGAGCCAATACTTTTCCTGGCATGAACTTGAAGCCAAATTTTAAAGTTTGCTTGAGATCCAGAAGCTATAGAAAAATAACACCAGTCAGGAAATGCACTTGGATCCAATTGGAAGTCTTTACAAACTCACTGTATACTTCAGCCTGTGTTAGTTCTTTTAAAATGATGGAATTAGATGAAAGGCATGCAGGAAGGAAAACAACTATGAGAGGGTATAACTACTGTGTGGCTATTTAGGATAAATTACTATTTACAAAGTAAAAAACAAAGTTTAGTTAAAACAACAAACCAGTGTGAAATGTTATTCTTCTCTTCCCTTCTCTTCTCCTCCCTTCTGTTCCCTTCCCTTCCCCTCCCCTCCTCTCTGCCTTGCATTCCATTCTTTCTCTTTCTGTATCTCATTCTCTTCCTCTTTTCAAATGTAGTACAATCTTAAGGAGTTCAGACAGAGAAAATTGTTCACATTGTGCTAAGACTTAAACTTCCATTTTTTAAAATTCTCATTTGGCAAAACCATGAAAGAGAGTGAAGAGAGGAATGAAAACATGCTAGTGATATGATATTGTCCTTAAATTACTAGAAAAGAAGAGAGTCCATTGTCGTATGCCTCAAGTATATGCCTGCTATAGAGAAGGTTAGAGAAGGAAAATGTATTAATAGGATAAGATACAAACATTTATATTGTTAATGTGGAGCATTAAGATGTCATTTTAAAGTCTGACATTTTACTGTCTTTCTCTGAGACAAGAATTCATAAGATCTTGTTACTCTCCTGCCTCCGAGATTGTCTGGTTAAGTCTCAAAACTTCTGAGTGGGATTCAAAGGTAGCAGGAGTGAGATGAAGTAATTAATTCAGTGACTAAGAAATGTTAAGGAGAGATGAGTCACTTCAATTTTAAACTTTACTCTTATTCTTTAAAATTGGTGTTTCTGTGAAATGAGGAGCTGAATTCCCAACCTCTATCTGGAGCAGGATGGAAATCAGTGTTTACAGTGCTAATGGAGACCCAACATAGGAGCCAAAGTTCAGGTGAGAACTGCAGAACACAGGACACTCAACTCCCGTATTCGGGGTGACCAAGTCCTGTTACTCTCATGCACTGAAAACCAAATGTAGCTTATAAATTTGAAGCCCTTTAGCCATAATATAATCTGGTAAACATTCAACTAGGCACTGTTGTGCTCAGCATCACACAGCCATTCACTCACTTCCCCCTTTCAGTGGGAGGAGGGAGAGAATTGGAAACGAAATAGAACTCATGGATTGAGATAACAACTATTTACTAAGGCAGAAAAGGAAGAAAAAAAATCACAAAAAATGCGATTATAACTATATATAAGTATATATTTATGTATCCACAATGAATATACTCTCCACCCACCAACCCATGCCCAGCTAACAATACAACTGCTTACTGACCCACGAGAAACACAATATTTCACCAGCCACCAACCAATGCCCAGCCAATCTCCAAGCAGAGACCCACACTCCCAGCCAGCTCTCTGCAGTTTTAAAGCCTTCCATATGATGTCACATAGCCGAGCCTAATTCATACCAGCTGTCCTGGTTCCACCCCTGCCACTTTGTCATAATGGCAGTGGCTCTTTCCCAGCTGAGCAGCCTGGACCAACCCCAGGAGCACTCACATCACCCAGCAACAACCAAAACATTGATGTGTTATTAACACTATCTCAACAAACCAGGACGGGAACTCAAGCAGAATGCGACTTAACTGCAGAAATTTTCAAGTGAAAATGTAAATGATTGGAGACTCTGAAGTACTTGCCCGGTCAGGTGGGATGTCTGTAGATAAAATTTCTGAGTGCAGATATTTACATTGTCTAAATTTTGTGTCAGATACTTAAGTCATTTTTCATTTAGTATTCCAACATTTATTACTTCATTCAATTATCTGTATATAACTATATCTTGAAATATGCAAGACCTTTTCTCCATCGTATGTAAAAAGCTGTGGCTGTCAAACAAAGCCCCTGCTGACTACAAAAAGGGAATCAATCCCATTGTTAAGAAGGGGAGAAATGGAGACTTGGGGAACTACAGGCCAGTGAACCTCACCTCTGTGCCTTGGAAGATCATGGAGCAAATCCTCCCAGAAGAGATGTTAAGGCACAAGTAAAATTAGGAGGTGATCTGAGACAGCCAAAACAGCTTCACCAAGGGCAGATCATGCCTGATCAATCTGATGGCCTTCTATGATGGAGTGACAGCATCAGTGGATGAAGGAAGGGCAACTGAAGTTATTCTACCTAGACTTGTGCAAAGCCTTTGACATAGTCCCACACTACATCCTTACCTCTAAATTGGAGAGAGATGGATTTGAAAGGTGAACTATCCAATTGATAAGGAATTGGTTCGATGGTCGCAGCCAGAGGAATTGTGGTCAGCGGCTCTATGTCCAGGTGGAGGCCAGTCACAGGTGAAATCCTGACCAGGATCACCTGCCCAGTCTCTCCTGGGACCACTACTCTTCAACGTCTTTATCAATGGCATAGACAATGGGATCAAATGCGCCCTCAGCAAGTTTGCTGATGACACCAAGCTGAGCAGTGCAGTTGATACAATAGAAAGAGGGGATGCCATCCAGAGGGGCCTGTTCAGGCTTGAGAAGTAGGCCCACATGAACTGAATGAGGTTCATCAAGGCCAAGTGTTGCACTTGGATCAGGGCAATCACAGATATGTGTGTAGACTCGGAGAAGAACTCACTGAGAGCAGTCCTGCAGAGGAAGACTTGTGGGTCCTGGTAGACAAAAAAGCTGGACATGAGCCAGCAGTGTGCGCTTGCAACCTGGAAAGACAACAGTATCCTGAGCTGCATCAGAAGAGGGATGGCCAGCAGGGAGAGGGAGGTGATTGTCCCCCTCTGCTCTGCTCTTGGGAGGCCCCAACTGGAGTACTGCATCCAGGCTGGGGCCTCCAGCACAAGAAGGATGTGGAGCTGTTGGAGTAGGTTGAGCACCTCTCCTATGAAGAAAGGCTGAGGGAGCTGGGCTTGTTTAGCTTGCAGAAGAGAAGGCTCCAGGGAGATATGGAGGAGACATTGAGGCCTTCCAGTACTTAAAGGGAGCTTACAAGCAGGAGAGGTACTGTGTTTTTACATAGTCTAATAGGGTTAGAACAAGGAGGAATGACTTTAAACTAAAAGAGGGGAAATTTTGGTTAGATGTTAGTAAGAAATTCTTTGCTCAGAGGGTGGTGAGGCGCTGGCACAGGCTGCCCAGAGAAGCTGTGGGTGCCCCATCCCTGGAGGCACTCAAGGCCAGGTTGGATGGGGCCTGGGTAGCCTGAGCCAGTGGGGGGCAGCCCTGCCCACGGCAGGGGAGATGTAACTGGATGGTTTTGAAGGTCACTTCTAGCCTATATGATTCTGTGAGTCTACTATTTTTCTTTTTAAATAAATTGGGGGGGGGTTAATTATATTTTTTTTTTTTTTGTCCTGGTGGGATCAAAACTGATATTAAACAAATCAACACTAAAAACAGGCCAGATGGAATAGTAAGAATTATTAAATAATGCAATGGGTTTTTTTTGTTTGTTTGTTTATTTGTTTGCTTGTTTGTTGTTGTGGTTGTTTATTCATTTAAAGTTCATTTCTGTAGAATCAGCTTTTTCAACCAGGCTGAGAAATGACTAAACAAAGCAAATTGACTGGGATGGAGAAATACCTTTTTTCTTTTTAGGAAAATCTCAAGGAAAACTGAAAACAACACAATGTTAACTAATAAAATACACTGCAATTTAAATAGAATCTTAAAGAAAATGAAATCACTTTGGCCATTGTCTCCTTGAAATAATCTTGGGCCTTGTCTGGAGCTCACTTTGTTTATGTTATGAGAGTTTATGATAAACTCTCTTGCTGGGTGTTCAGAAAACTCTTTATGAGCAGCATCTTATATAGATTGTTACTGGAAAATAGATAAACTACTGAAGTGATGCCATCCAGTATATCTTATGCTCAAAATAACAATTCTCATCTGAATATACTGAAAGATAGCTACACTTGATTTTTTTCCTGTGGGGTTTTGCATAAATTATTATTTTTATTAAAAAATAACAAAAAGCCCAACAGAATTTAACCTGTAGGATTATTTTCTTTCTGACCCATGGTTAAGGACAGCAAACTACTGACTGATTACCAGAAAATACTGTAAGACATTTCCCTTGCATCTCTTCTTTCCTTCCTATCTGTATTTGCAATTATTTTCCTAGCTGCCTCTCTGCTTGGTAGCCCAGCAGTTGTATTTCATTCAAACCACACCTGCATATTTTTTAGATCGTTACATAATGCTGAGTTCCTGATTTGCAATGCATTATGTCCTGTCTCCTGTGATAACTCTGTCCACTAAACAGGCCAGATGATGCCTATGAATGCCACGAGAAGCAAGGTGGAGCAACACTTCTTAGTTTTGCTTGCATTTTTCATAGTTTTTTTAAATGTTAGACTCAGGAAGAAGGAAACACACTGCAGTTGTCACCCTGTTATATTGCAGACCATTACTTTAAACCTAGGAGACAGAAAATCAGGAATAGGTCTACAGAAACTCTTCTTCAAGAGAAAGATAGCTGAATCAAACTCTGAGTAAACATTTGTTTATACATCACACTCAGGGTCACTGGGGGAGGCCAGTAGTTATTTAGAGACACAGAAAGATGTAACCAGTAGGAGATCTGAAAGAGTATATGATGAAATGTGTGAGTGGTGAGTATCTAAGGACAGGAAATCAGAAGAGAGTCTTAAAGCTGAGGTTGAAGATTTTGAAGCAAAAGAAAGCATAGTCCATTAAAAGATTCCTGGGATGCATCAGTGTGTTATGAATGCTGTGCTATACAATAAAAAAATCAAAAATCATAAAAAATTATACAAAATGGTATGTAAATGGTTTTTTGGCAGAACTTGTGGCTCTTATGCCTTATACACTAAAATAATAACAAGGTTGTTGAGTAATAACACTATATTTTCTTTGCTCAAGCTCTGGTTAAGGCTGAAAACAAGTATTCAGAAACATCAAAATCAAAGTTTCATCTTGCCAAAGATGGACTGGAATGATCAGAGTGTGGCCAACCATTTTCTGGCAGTTATTTGGAATGTGCTCTGAAATTCTGTGATTTTCTTGGGCTGTAGCTTTTGTTATCAAAATGATCTGTTAGCTGTGATGGAAAGGACTTTTTTTAAGGATGAGATGGTTTTTGTTGCATGTTTTACCATCCAGCATGCAAATTTCAAAAGTACTTAGTTGACTGAATATATTTTATGTGACTACAATTTGTCACCAGTAGAGTACGTATGTTTGTGAGCTTCTTTTTAGTTGCAGCCTGATTTCCTAGAAGTTTATGCATTGTTGTTGGCTGATCTCCTCTTAATGCCTCTTGTATTTTTTAGTCAAATTCAGACAAATTCAAGAAGAAATTGAGGTCTCAAAGCTGGCAAAATCTCATGAGAACTGGAGAATGAGCAAAGGAGAAAGAGATTAAATAATGTACCACTGCAGAACACAGAATCACAGAATCGTAGGATTTGGAAAAGACCTCTGGAGGTTATCTAGTCCAATCCCCTGCTAGGGTAGGTTCCCTACAAGATTGCACAGGAAAGCATCCAGGTAGGTTTTGAACATCTCCAGAAAAGGACACTTCACAACCTCTCTGGGCAGCCTGTTCCAGTGCTCTGTCACCTTCACGGTCAAGAAGTTCAGATGGAACCTCTTATGTCCCAGATTGTGCCCATTGCCCCTTGTTCTGTCACTGGGAACCAATGAAAAGAGCTTGGACCCACCCACCTGACTCTTGCCCTTTAGGAATTTGTATGATTGATAAGATCCCCCTTCATTCTTCTTTTCTTCAGGCTGAACAGTCACAGGTCTCTCAGCTTTTCCTCATAACTAAGATGCTCCAGGCTCCTTATCATTTTTGATGCCCTTCACTGGACTCTCTCTAGAAGTTCCCTGTCTTTCTTGATCTGAGGAGCCCAGAACTGGACACAGTACTTCAGATGTGGCCTTATCAGAGTAGAATAGAGGGGGAAGATCACCTCCCTCAACCTGCTGGTAACACTCTTTTTATGGCGCCCCAGGATACCATTGGCTTTCTTGGACACAAAGGCACGCTTCTGGCTCATGGACAACCAGTCATCCAGCAGGACACCCAGTTCCTTCTCTGCAGAGCACCTCTCCAGCCAGTCAGCCCCTGACCTGCACTAATGTTTGCAGTTATTACCCTCCAAGTGTAGGACTACATTTACCCTTGATGAGCCTCATCAGGTTGCTCTCCACCCAGCTCTCCAGCCTGCTCAGGTCTTGAACGACCTTTTGGTCTGTCAGCCACTCCACCCACAATTATATCATCAGCAAACTTGCTGAGGGTACACTCTATCCCTTCATCCAGGTCTCTGATGAAGATGCTGAACACAACCAGGACCAGTACCAGCCCCTACAGACATCCATGTAGACTCTGCACTGCTGATCTCAATCTTCTGTCAGAACTCTGCTAGTCAGCCAGTTCTCAATCCACCTCACTGTCCACTTGTGTATTCCACGCTTCATAACCTTATCTATGAAAGTTTTATGGGAGATGGTGCCAAAAGCCTTGCTGAAGACAAGGTACACAACATCCACTACTCTCCCCTCACCTACCCAGACAGTGATGATATCATAGAAGACTAACAGACTGGTCAAGCAGGATTTCCCCTCATTTTTCCCCTCCCATTTTCCACATTGACTACTCCTGATAGCCTATTTTTTTCTACTTGCTTGTAGATGACATCCAAAATAAGCTGCACCATCACTTTCCCAGGGACAGTGGTGAGGCTGACCAGCATGTAGTTTCCCAGCTCCTCCGTCTTACCCTTTTTGTTGGCTAGAGTGACACTGGCTTTCTTTCAGTCTTCAGGCCCCTCTCCCATTGATCCTTCACAGATGAAGGCTGGGCCCAGAGAGTGGTGGTGAATGGAGTTAAATCCAGCTGGTGACCGGTCACGAATGGTGATCTCCAGGGGTCGGTGCTGGGGCCTGTCCTTTTCAATATCTTTGTTGATGACCTGGATGAGGGCATTGAGAGCACCCTCAGTAAGTTTGCATACAACGCCAAGCTGACAGGAAGTGTTGATCTGCCTGGGGGTAGCCAGGCCCTACAGAGAGATCTGGACAGGCTGGATCTCTGGGCTGAAGCCAATGGGATGAGCTTGAACAAGACCAAGTGCCGGGTCCTGCACTTCGGCCACAACAACCCCAGGCAACACTACAGGCATGGGGCAGAGTGGCTAGAAGACTGTATAGAGGAAATGGACCTGGGGGTGCTGGTCAACGCTCGGCTGAGCATGAGCCAGCAGTGTGCCCAGGTGGCCAAGAAGGCCAGTGGCATCCTGGCTTGTATCAGAAATAGCGTTGCCAGTAGGAGAAAGGAGGTAATTGTCCCTCTGTACTCAGCACTGTGTCCAGTTTTGGGTCCCTCACTGCAAGAAAGACATTGAGGCCCTGGAGCATGTTCAGAGGAGGGTGACGAAGCTGGCAAGGGGTCTGGAGCACAGGCCTTATGCGGAGCGGCTGAGGGAGCTGGGACTGTTCAGTCTGGAGAAGAGGAGGCTCAGGGGAGACCTTATCGCTCTCTATAACTACCTGAAGGGAGGCTGCAGTGAGCTGGGTGTCGGCCTCTTCTCTCTTTTAACTAGTGACAGGATGAGGGGGAATGGCCTCAAGTTGCGCCAGGGGAGATTTAGGCTGGACATTAGGAAATACTACTTTTCTGAAAGAGTGGTCAGGCGCTGGAATGGGCTGCCCAGGGAGGTGGTTGAGTCACCGTCCCTGGAGGTGTTCAAGAAACATTTAGATATAGCGTTGAGAGACATGGTTCAGTGGGGTTACTGGTGGTAGGTGAATAGTTGGACTGGATGATCTTGTAGGTCTTTTCCAACCAAGCTGATTCTATGATTCTATGATTATATGATAAAGAGTGATTTGGCAGTTGTTTCTTCCAGCTCCTTCAGCATTCATTAGTGAATCCCCTCATGGCCCATGGATTTCTGTGTATTGAGTTTGCCTAGACAGTCTCTGATGACATCTTCCTCAACCAAGCAGAAGACTATCATTTATCTCCAGGGTCTGGGATTCACAAGGAGCAGTCAGTAAAAACTGAAGCAAAGAAGGCATTCAGTAACTGTCTTCTCAGTGTCCTCCATTACTGGCTCATGTCTTGGGAGGCACCTAAGAAACATTTGTTGTTCTTCTGGTTGGCCTGGCTTAATCCTCAGTTTGTTGCACTGGAGCAGGGGAAAGCTAGGGGCAATGGAGACAGGTGGAAGGAAATGGAAAATGGAGGAGGAAGGGAATGAAGATACAAATGACACTGAGGTGAGCTAGATATGGGTTGTGGGCATGACTGTTGGATCAACGTGGGCTTGCTGTATCACACAGTAAGATAGAAATAGCCTGGATGGCTGGCCCTGCATTCACACCCCAGGGCCACATACTCACCTCACCTCCCTTCTGTCCAACCCAAACAGGCCTATGTGATCTGCATTTCTCACCTTCATACAGCATGACAGAGCCATTACACTGCTCTCTGGGATGGTACCTGCTACAAGGGGCATTTCTGAGTAGAGGTGGAGACCCAAAAGTGTGTACAGAAGAGATGAGCAGACATCTCTGGGGATAGACCAAGAACACCAGAGGTTTCCCCTAACCATATTATATAGAGAGACTACCTTGTCCCTTCCCCAGAAGGTTTTCTTCTGCCAGCACAGTATTTCCTGCCCATAAAGCCTACCCACATTAAGACAACAGCTGGTAATAAGTCTAGCTAACTATAAAATGACTGCAGTCTCTGAAACTGGTAAGTGGAAAACCACCTCTCGTGTTAACAGCCCTACTACTGTGAGAATTGTTATGTCTAGGAACTGTTAAAAAAGGCTGAAACTGTTAAGAATGGTGTGTGTGGAAAGTGCAGGCAATATACTATTGCATAAACCCACGTCACTGAGGCTAAAGTTGTAAGTCGTTGGCCAGTATTTACTTCACCACAATAAGCCTACTGCAAATAATTAAAAAGATTCTGTTGTTTCTTTTCTAATTCATGTGTTGTATGGTTGGTTTATTGTTGTTGGGTAGCAAGTTACAAGGATTTCCTAGGCCAGCTCATTTATTTTATTTGGCTGTTGAGCCCTGTTGCTGTTTGGAAATTTCCTGATTTTGGTTGTATTTTCTGGGCTGCTTTCAGAGGCCTTTGAGCATGAGAAATACAAAGGGAGAAACTGTTATGGTCAATCAAGCACAGTGGTGGTTAGCATGAACCTCATGCAGTAGCCCTGCTCACACCCTTGAGCTCCTGGAGTCTTTCATCACCGTCCTCCCCCCCCTTCCTCCTCCCAGCATTACAGAGGTAATGTAAAACAAACTGATTGTGGAAAACCAGAACCACTGAACAAATCAACAACCCCAGCTCTTCCTTGTCACTGGGTAGGCCCTAACAAGTAGGTTGTTTTCCTTGTGATAGTACAGAAACAGTCGTATAGAGAAAGAGAGGAAGTAGAAATACCAGTAAATACATTATAGATGGCAGGTGGAAGAAATTTATTATGGCAGAAATCTGAAGAGTTATTTTAAGGCCACCTGTGTCATAGAGAGTTTAATACATTAACTTCTGTTAAGAAGCAAGTGCTTGTCTCAAGTTTGATGACAATCTCCTAGTATGAAATGCTAGAGAGACATGGGACTCTTAGAAATGGAGTGTAGACACATGAGCCTTGGAAAGACAAAAGTGCACCAGAGCAAAGGGCACCAGACAAACTTTTCTACCGTAAGTTCCATGCCTTTTTACAGCAAAAATCCTATGCATATGCAGAGGTGCACCATCCCTAGGATGTTGGTCTTTTCAAAATATACTTTATTTATTTTTGAGGGTAAACAGTCACCCTGAAACTTAGAAAAATGAAGGAACATTCACTGATTCGAAGTACACTGGATTTTGTAGGCTGCATGATCTTTTGCAAAGAATAGACATATTGAAGAGGAAATGTATAGGTCACTAAAAACATTAAATGAAGATTCTTGGACAGAATTTTTCCCCTTACTTTGGCACGTCCAACCTCAGCCAGGAGAAATTAGCCATAATTATCTAATAATTCGCACGGCTCCCTGCCACCACACCATCATGGAGGCAGTTGAAGTGGCCGTGGACCCACATCTGTCACTTAGCAAAAAACAAAACACTGGCCCCAAACAATTCCTCTTTATATAGTCCAAGCAAGCCAAAAGGTTGGATATCCATGCCCTTGATGATGGGCTACTTGCAACAGTATCATTATCATTATCATAACAGAATGAACACAACAGCACTAGGATTAGTTTCCTCATTTAGCACAGTTAAAGTGATGATGTTTAACAATATGGTACAAAAGATTACTTTACTGTTCCGTAGTGCTCCTCAGCCACACTGATCCCATATCTTGGGCTCAGATATGAACAAAACACTCCCTCCTACCTTTGGATCCTGCTTTAGAAAACATGATCATTCAAGCTGAAGAGATGAAACTGTTCAGAATAAACAAGACTAAAACTAGTCTGATTTTGTTCAGTTTGTGTCAGTTCAGCTGTGACAGCTGCCCAAGGTGCCAGTTAGTATTAACTATGCCACTGATTCTGTGCTAGGGCTCTATTTTGCAGACCGGAATTCTGAGCTGACAAACAGGTTTTGCTGTTTGCCATGTGCTCTTGCATTTGCTCATCCATCTGGATTGATATGCCTAGCAAGAGATTAGCTCTATGGGCCCTTGATCCTTTGCAAAGGCCTCTAGGCAGTTCCGTCTCACACATGATAAATAATAAATAACATTAATGGAATGCCAAGAATGTCATTAATAATTTTCAGATATGCAATTCATATTTAGAAGCATTTCAGGCATCGTAAAAATGCTCAACTACCAATGACACCAAAATGTTTGTCTGACTGTGTGACAAAGAAGAAACTGTGGCCACTAAGAATGTGTCATGTTGGTTTTTTTTTCATCGTTGTTAAGTCTTTTTTTTTAACCTGAGACTCTAATTAGAAATGACTGGAAACTTGACAGCTGAACATTGGCAAGAACTGATCTTATAACTTAAAAGCTCATGGCCATCAACAGGACTATTGGAGTTGTTCAAGGCTAATGATATTGATACAAGTAGTCCATGCAAAAAAAGAATACTTTAGAGCTAATAAATAAGTCATTCTATATAGTCTGAATGTGAAATCAGTTGACAGCAAATGGGTACAGGGAAAAATACATAAATACTACAGAAAAATATATATGGAGGACGGTCACCAACAAGTGACCAGGGAAGGAAAAAAACCCCACAGAGGAAGCTGTAAATATTGTTACATACAATCACAGCACGAAATAAGACTGGAAGCTGCATGTATAAAGAGATGAACAACTGAATTATGCTTCTCATTGTGATGGATGGAATTTAGTAAACTGCTGCTGAAGTTGGAAAATAAGATTTCTCAAATCAAGTCTCAACTCTTCTTAATCACTGAGCCAGCTCAGTCAAGGCAAAAAGATTTTATTTTCTTCTATTTTTTCTATGTGATATCACAAAAAAAGCCTGGCACTTTGCAAATGAAAGAAGACAAAAAAACTTTTATGGTCTAATTCAACCAAAGTGATTAAAAATCCTAGCAATTTCAGACACTTAAAACTAAGTCCATAATTCAGTTATCTTTGTGATCATGGCCAGAGTGCCGATATTTTTCTGGACTGAACTTCATGACAAAACTTATGCAACATGAAGACCAGCAAGTTGCTTTAACTGAAAAGAACCCACTGATAACAAAGGGGAATGAGGGCAAGATTCTATTTGAAACAATAGATAATTAAATGCAGGCTTCATGAAGGAAAGTTGATGCCTGCACTTGATTTGTTGTCAAACCCTTCTGACATGATTGTTTTCAATGTATAGAGGGTATCCCACCTGATATACACATGAGTTGCCACTCCAGTAGTACCTGGGTCTCTTAGTGGTCCTGTGCCACCTATGATAGTCTTATGTAGATGTTTTGAACACTAGAAGGCATCTTAGGTGGCACAAGACATCTAAGTTTAGGTGCAAAGAAATCTAGAGGGCTTTTCAGCTGATGAAAAATAGAAGTCTGGTTTAGGGTGAATCCTAGTACTGCACAAGAAAGTTTCAAAAGAAATTCCCTTCCGGAAGGCCAAACTGTATTTTTTTTTTTTAAATAAATTTAACACCACTAATCCTTGGAGCATTTCCAGAGGACAAGATTTGGATGCCCTCATGTTTTTGCTGGCCACCTTATGAGACACACTAGGATATTCAAGATATCTGCTTGGAATTTACAGATATTATGCAGAGTTTTTGGAAGACTTCCATCCTTTCAGACTAGGTTTGTTTCAATAGTAAAAATACAGATTTCTTTCTACTGTCCTTTGAAATGCCCTAGCTTACTACACCTGGCCTCCATTTGCAGATTCATGATGCATAGGTCTCTCAGAGTTCCTATGATATATCCACTAACTGGATTTTTGCACTTGAATATAACAAATAACACTGAACGCTTATATTTAATCAACTGAACCAATGAGACAAAAGGCCCATTGCACAGAGCCTTAAGCAGCTGGAAAATTTCTTTCTTAGAGCACTGGATTTGGACCAGTGAGTAAATGCCTCACATTAGTCCACAGCTGTGCAGCTCAGTTCACTTCAAATAATTACTCGGTGTGGTTTGAATCATCTGTTGAATGCTGTTTTAGAAAAAGTCATTTCAAGACGATGACTCAAAAGAAGATAGCACAAATTTCATTCACAGTAGCTATCAACAGTTGAAAGTGTCTCTCAAATCTGCAATGAGTGCTAATGCTTTCTCACTAAAGGCATTTGGCAAGACACAGTAATACATATCAGCAAGTAGGGAGTTTTAAATTACTTTAGCAGCTTTTTTAATTATCTTAACTGGCTCTTGGAATCTTGTGATTGTAAGAAGCCTCTATTTGTAAGAAATCAGATAGCAAATGCCTAGAGCTCTGTAAGCAGTATAGATTCAACCAATTCTCCAAAGAAATTATCTTTTATTCCTATTCCATAAGAGCATGAGAAGGAATATCTCCTTTCCCCTATATTTTCCTACTATCAGCCCCTAGTGCTTTTTTATTTCTTCCTCTACTGATACTGTTTTTCAGTGTTAATTCATCACATCATAGCAACGTGGTATTTGATTCATCAATATGGAAATATTTAAATATATATCAGTCATATATTTTGTAGGCCACTGGAGAGGCAACAAATGGAAAATACACGATCAGTTAGAATACACACATGACTTCCGACAAAAGTCATTGGTGTTCCTGTTACTTAAAACATGCATCATGACACTAAGGACTGTGATACATTCTTATGTTTTATAATTTGCACTGTGCCATGAAATACTTTAAAACATAACAGAAAAACAAAGCAATCTTACAATATTTTAAATGCATCTGCATAATGTCACATGCACTCTAGCATATGTGCAGCAGATGTTTTCTTATATTAAATATAGGGAAATAAGTTACTTTCAGAGTAGAGAGTAGGTGATGAACAACGGGTTTTGCTAGGTTCGGTGCCTGAAATACAACAAATATATCAAAATACTGCTAACTTACAATAGGTAAATCTGACCTTTAAAATTAAAATACTGGAAGGCCACTCATCTTTTATTATGAAAAATGAAAAGAAAAAAACAGGATTCTGATAATTGTCATAATCATCTACAAATATTTTTAGGACATCATGTAAAAGACCACAAAGGTTTATCAGTTGTGCCTCTGGCCCACATTCCTTAGAAATAATCTGATGCACAGTCACGTTGGCTAACAAAGAGGTTTTTGGTTTATATGTTTGGGGAGGCATCTTCTAAGTTCCATGAATGAACTGGACACCACATTTTCTGTATTTGGTCACTGCAATCTGTCAGAGCTATTTATCATAGCCCAGGACATTTTCATTTAATCTAAGGCCCACATGGTCAGATTTAGTTAATTGCCAGGGTACCACCTTGGTTCCTGTTCTAGTATTAATAGTCATTTGCTCAAAACTCCTTAATAACTAGTGCAGCACCAGCCAAGCCTCTGACTTTATTCATCTTCAGAAGCTTTTTCTTCAGCATGCTCATTCTGAGGAGGGGAAAAGAACTCCTAGATCTAACTGTGATTCACACAAATTTCGGTTGGATTTATGCCACTTAGGTGAAGGGGAATGATGTTCTTTTCAGCGATTCAGTGCCCGCTGTAAGAAAAACATGGATAACTCTTTGGGGGTGTATCCTTAAATTTTTCAGTTTTACACATGAAGGTTGGTATGGAAATGTAATTGAAAACATAAATAATAAATGTATTACTGGCACAGGAGGTAGATGTATTTTCTTGAGTTGTTGGCTCACGCCTGTGGGAACAGCAGGGTGGCATATTTTTCATGTGGTTTAAAATCCAAGCTGTTTTAAATATTACTGAGCACCAAACAAATTAGTAACTGAAGTCCATTAGGCTTCCTAAGAATTTCCTTCTTGGATTTTACCTGGGACTAGCCAACTAAAACCACACTAGTCTTCTCATCCTTCTGGAATTACTTAGTACATTTCTAGGCTTTCTGATGTGCTCATTTCCATGCTATCTGACAAATAACAAGTATATTCTTGTAACACAGACATCTCCCTTTAGCAACCACGGCACTGAGGTTCAAAGGATCTTGTTTAAATCACACAGGAAGTCAGTAGCAGGATTTGGAACAGCCTAGATCTTTTAAGGCCTAGACTTGTACCTGAACCACAAAAAACTTCTATTCACCCCTCAATGACTAATTCATTAGCAAACACTTTTCCCTTATATTGGCCAGTGAGACCCAAAAAACAGGCTCATGACTTCTCTAACTGGATTCTACTAACTAGCTGGTAAATATTTTCAGTATCAAGGGCCTGAGCAAGCAAACAGAGTCCAACCCCACAGCAGTACAAAAGTGGCTAGCCATCTGTGAGCCTCAGAAGGTTCAGAGGCTCAATTTGGAGACCTACCAAAAAAGTTCAGATACTTACACAGAGCTTATCCAAACGATCTGAACCCTCAAGAATGCAGACATAGGCCTCCTGAGAACAGACTTTTTAGTTAGATTTCCATTTCTTTCTGTTCCCTTCTGTGCCAGAAATGCAACAAAAAGAGCCTTTGTTTTGGTTTGGGGGTTGTTTTTTTTTGTTTTGTTTGTTTTTAAGTTGAGAGTTCTAAGTGAAGCCAGAAGCATCACACGGGAGCACAGATTTACACTGACACAAAGTGTAATAGAGGTCTAATCAAAACTCATCAAGGTTTAGTTTAACACTGTGAGTGTGTGCTTGTGTGTGTATGTGTGTGCCCACATATGCACGTAACTTACTTTACAGTCTATAGTCACTATGCCCATTCAGAGGGAATACTGTTGTAGTTAACTTGTCTCCATATAAAATAGGTGAGAAATTCACCACTTGTTGCCCCAGTGGATTGCTCTTTGAATATTTTTCACTGACCACCAAGAATCCAGCCCATTCAGAAATTACAGTCAAGATCTGTTTGCCTCTATACATAAATTTATTTAGGGTCAATTCAGCAAGGATTACTATGTTACTCACCTACATGCATGACTGGGAGAGAATGATGATGAACAATTGCTGATGTAGTTCTTATCATTGCTACCTCTAAGTCATTTCTTTTAAATACACAGTGAATTGGTATCATTTCTTTCCTGTTTGGGTGTCAGGACAGCATACCATGGGTTGATCTGCACTAGATGGTAGAAGTAGGACCAAACCATTACCTTTCCATTGTATTTGGTAGCTTGAAAAACGTCATGTACTGCCCAGAACATTAAGTGGCCTACGATAGTTGAATGCTTGCATGAAAAATAACAAGGTTTTCTTTTCCTTTACTTGCTCTTTTATTTTTTGGTGTTTATTTTCTTTTGGTACATCCTGAGTAGTAATGGCTGGCTTTACAGAAAACAATAGGGAAAAATCCCATCTTTGGGTACTGAGACGCTTAAGAATCCCACTTTGTCATTTGTCAAAGTGAGATCACAGATGAACATTTCCTCATCCATTTCAGCACAGATCCTAACCATCAATAAAAGAGGAATCAAGATGTAGCATAATTTCTGTAATCCACAAGAAAAGAGAATGTAAATTACTTAGGCTTTAGACCAAAGAAAGCCCAAGAGATTAGCTAAAACTTTTGACAGTATTGCCTATGAACTCATGACCAGTAAATTGACACTATAAGTTGGTACTGCTTTCTTATTTTTTTCTTGTTTTCAATAAAATTATTCAGTAAATGTAATAACTTTTAACTCTTTACACTTTTAAATGGTATAAAATCATGAAAGTGAGGAAGAGAAGTACAGAAAAAGTTTTAGAAATGCATATTAGCCTGCTTAGTAAGGTGCACAATCTCAAATTTTCTAAATATAGATGATTTTATTCAAAAATTTTGAACCTAATAGCCTTAACACATTGTGCAAAAATATTTTCTCAGGTTCATTGTTCACAAGCATTTTCCTTTCACTCCTCTTGCTCCACACTTTCTCTGCTTAACTAAACACATAGGAAATTAACAAAGTCTGTGACCTAACAAGTGGCAATTCATAAATTCATTAGATTAAAAAAGACTAGTAACATAGCAATTCCTTTAATAGGTTTCCTTCCAATCTCTAATTTACATTTCTGTCTGCCCTGGCAAAGATATTACTTCGTTAAGACTTTTTTTCCTAAATTAGAGAAGTTTTAATGACTTCTCTTATTTATTGCTTCCATATGAAAGTAGTTATCTTTCTTGCAAATGGAAATGAGACCCAAAATTGCAACAAATGGGGCCAAGACGTTGAGTGCATATGTTCCTTTTTGGAGAAAGTACACATGCCTGATCGAATTAACTTTAACCTCTCTGTCCATTGAACAGACATCCTCTAATGTGGGGGCTTTTAAAACTGTTCTCGTTAAATTTATTTTGAATCGCTGAGAGCACTCTATCACGGTTTCAGCAAATAACCTCTGATAATATTAAACACCTGGTAAGCACAGTACCCAGGGGACCTCGTGCTGCTGTGTTTGACCTGTGACCTCCTACAGTGAAGTTCGGCCCTTGTGATCCACTCGGATGCAGACAAGAAAGCTATTCTGAGGGAAAACACCTGCTTGCAAAGGCTGACCTCAAGCCAGTGCATAGTTGAAAGAAGTCAGCTGGGTAGAAAGAGAACAGAGCCCTGTGCAGGTGTTTCCTACGGCACGATGCAGTGAAAAAAAAGAAAAGAGGGAAAATAAATGATAATATGGGTAACAGTTAGGTGCTCCCTCAGTTGTTTATTTGAGTTTACATAGCTCAAGTTTCTCATGGTAGAAGCTGAGGAAATGAAGAAGAACGTACTGGTTCTGTATTTCTTCTGTGCTTGATAGGCTTGGACAGAGTCAGACAGAGAAGATCTGAAGCCCATTGGGCTCCAGTGGAACACATAGCAATGACAAAAGAAAAACATTGTGGAGGCCTCGTCCCTTCTTTCCTATCCACACAGCCTTCACTGCTGCTGTGTGTATATTCAGAAAAAAAAACAAACAAACAAAAAAAAATGTGGGAATGGCTTCTTCCTCAGGAGAGCCTTTTTGTGTCTTATTTTCCTTTTATTGAAATGTCTTCTAATCTACTCTTACTTAAATGCATCATAAACGAGGAGGTAAAACCAGCAACAACAAAACCTCCTCCTACGAAAGAGAAAGAGGTAAATCCTATTTATTAAGGGAGTATCATGAAATAAGATGACAGGAATGGAAACATAACCCTTTTGAAATTCTTCCATTAATTTCTTCATATGCTTTTTTCCAAGGTCATTGCTGAATGCCGGACTTGAATGTCACTCACTCACACACTCACGGGTTGTCAACACACCTCTGTTCACCTGATGAGAGTGCCTTCAGCTGGCCTCAATAAAACCTTTCCATTTCCGACAGTCTCAGGCTCTGGAGCTCTTAGATATTAAACAGCCAGTTCTGGACCATTTAAAAAGAGAAGGGCGGCAGGGGTAGAGAGAAAGGAATAGCTGTTTTTGTGCAAGAAGACTTCAGCTATAATTTGTCAGAATTCATTTCAGCTTCGCATTTTATAACCTTCAGATCCGAATTGCTTTCCATCACTCTAGCAAAGGAAGGAAGGAAGGAGGAAAGGGAAGGAAGGAAGGGAAGGAAGAAAAGAAAGGAAGGAAGAAAAGAAAGGAAGGAAGAAAGGAAGGGAAGGGAAGGGAAGGGAAGGGAAGGGAAGGGAAGGGGAAGGGGAAGGGGA
>NC_034409.1:127285668-127333294 GCF_002078875.1 Numida meleagris
AAAGAAAGAAAGAAAGAAAGAAAGAAAGAAAGAAAGAAAGAAAGAAAGAAAGAAAGAAAGAAAGAAAGAAAGAAAGAAAGAAAGAAAGAAAGAAAGAATAATTGGCAAGCACAATGGTACTAACAATTTACCTTCATCTATTGCCCAGCATCTTGAGGTGGACAAAGATCAACATCTGAAAACAATCATTGGAGCATATTAGTTGGGGGTTTTTTTTGTTGTTTTTTTTTTTTTTCCCAAGTCATATCAAACTACAATATAATAACAAGACATTTATTCTGTGGTATTTTAAGGTTTAAACAATTTGCAAGCTACTTCCAAGATGACTGAGATAGAATCAGGAAGAACGCAAGTTCTTTAAGTAACTTCTTCACTGTTCCCTAGTCATACACTGGGAACACTTGACACCCAATTGCATTCATCCTGCTGGAAGTAAATGCAAGTCATCACTTCACATAAGGCTGTTGGTATGATTTCTGCCAGGACAGATAACAATGTCCTATTGTTGATGAGCCTCTGTCAGTTCCAGTTAGCAGTGAGAATGTCAAATTGTCAAGTGTTTTTAAGACCGGAAGGCGAGAGACAACGAGTACCAATTTCACTTGGAGCCAGAGGGTTGAAACCCCCCCAGATGTCTTCACTATACAGGGTAACACAATGTGATGGGAGGCTGTAGGCACTGAAAAAACAGTGAAGAATTTTTTTTTAAGATTACACTCTTGGGAGTGCAAAAAGGACAACATCTTTGCTCATTCTTTAGAGAATCTCCATACTGTCTCTAACAACAGCATAAAAATTAAATTAAATCCAGACATTAGACCTGAAAATTTTTAGTCTATCTGTAATTCCTCTATTCTTGGAGGCTTCCCTCAACCTACCTATAGCAATGCTGTTGCTTAAATTTCACTAATGTTCCTCAAATTGTGGTGCAGTCATTATTCCAGATAGAAGGTAATCTAACTTGTAATGAATTGTAACAGGTAATCAGGTTGCTTACTCTGTGGCCATGCATTAATGCACTGACAGTTCAAGGGGAGATCCTAGCAAATGCTGATATTGCACTTCTGTCTCTACCAAGACTCCATTAGTGGAATGAGTGTAAAGACACAGAGTTGAATTAATCTCACCTGGATTCCACCAAGGTCCACTGTGTTTTCTGCCCATGGAGGAAGGAAGGTGCCTCTGAGGAACCTGGGCAGTTAAACAGAGAAAGGCTCCGAACAAGGTTAGAGTAGTTTAATGGAAATATTAGGAAAAATGACTGGGACAGAACTTAGGACTGCTGAAAATAACATGCATCCTTTCTCATCCCTCATGGCCATCCTCTGCTACATGGCCCTGTAGCAGAGTCAGCTCACTATAAGTTCCCGTCTCATTGCTCTGCAGATAAAAGGCACTTTGACTTCCAGGACTCTTGGCTTGGCAGTTTCACTGGCACAACATTAAATATGAAGGAGAAACAATTTAGAAAAATAACACTCTGAAGAAATATTTCCTCCAAGCTTCATTAAACTTTGTCTTCTGGCTTAACCTCAAGTAATCAGCTTCCAACACTGACTGTTTTAATAGCCTACCATTCTTCTCCCCAGTGTTAGCTGCCTCTTCCAAACCATTTCTGCATGAGCAGTAGTCAACTACAGCAAACAAGACAACAACATGATGCAGTCCCAGGGCTCTCCTGTTATTTCCTGCACTCTGGATACCTGCTTAGTTTCCCACTGGTGCCCTATTCATCCTTATTATGCCCTGGTGTTCTCCACGTGGCAGTCTCAGTTTCTCGCTGAGCACTAATCCTAACAGGACCTTTTCCATAATGCTTTATTCACCATTTCACAGTCTGAAATAATTGTTATTGTCTCCCAATTTTAGGTGTTAATGAGAATTATGAGGAAGGGAAAGGAGGAATAAAGAGATTGTGTTTTCCTCACAACATCTGTCTCAAGTGCTCTGCCCATTTTGTTGAATTTAGGAAGGATTTTTACTTATTTTAAATTACTATTTTTCTTCTTGTTCTGCTCTCTTGAATTAAAAAAAAAAAAAAAAAAGGAACATCTGCTTTAGATAAAATCATCCCCAACAGCTGGTAATGAAATTATCCAAATTGTTAATGAGAAAGGTGGAAAGTCACTAAGAGTTTTAGATGATACATCAGTTGTATCAGTTGTATATGTATACTTGGGTGTATAGCACCCTTCAAATATTAGAGGTTACGATTTTTTTCCTTTGCAGCAATGGCAGATTATTTCAAAGGTTCTTAATGCAGTCATATTTCTTGTGAAGCAACGGGTTCCCAAGACTGAGCAGCAGAACACTGAGACACTTGGTCTGGTGAGGTAAAGCTACTCTTACATCACTAAGATTTTGTCCAAAGCAAGTTTTAGGATTTAAACATCTATAATAAGAATAATTTTCTTACCGTGCTGCTGTTTGGATCACTGAATCACAGAATAATATAATCACAGAACAGCAGGGGTTGGAAGGCACATCAGGAGACCATCTAGTCCAACACCTTCCTAAAGCAGGTTCTCTACAGTAGGTTACACAGGAAGGGGTCCTAGTAGGCTTTGAATATCTCCAGAGAAGGAGATTCCACAACCCCTCTGGGCAGCCTGTTCCACTACTCTGTCACCCTAGGGTAAAAATGTTTTTTTTTCATGTTGTGATGGAACTTCCTATATTGCAGTTGGTGCCCACTGCCCCTTGTTCTGTCACTGAGCTCCACCAAAATGATCCTGGTCCCGTCCACTTGAAAACAGCCCCTCAGCCCTCCAGGCTGAACAGCCCCAGGTCTCTCAGCCTTTCCTCATAACTAAGATGCTTCAGGCCCCTAATGTCTTCGTGGCCCTCCAGGGGACTCTCTCCAGTGTTTCCCTGGCTTTCTTGAACTGAGGAGCCCAGAACTGGACACAGTGCTCCAGATGTAGAGGGGGAGGATCATCTCATTCAACCTGCTGGCAGCACTCTTTAATGTACCCCAGGATACCATTGGCTTTCTTGGACACAAAGGCACACTGCTGGCTCATGGCCAACCTGTTGCCCACCAGGACACCCAGTTCCTTCTCTGCAGAGCTCCTCACCAGCCAGTCAGCCCCTAACCTGCACTGATGTTTGCGGTTGTTCCTCACCAGGTGTAGGACCACATTTGCCCCTGTTGAATCTCATAATGTTCCTCTCTGCCCAACTCTCCAGCCTGTCCAGGTCTCACTGAATGGCAGTATAGCCTTCTGGTTTGTCAGTCATTCCTCCCAGCTTAGTATCATCAGCAAACTTGTTGAGGGTGCACTTTATCCCATAATTTAGTTCATTGATTAATACGTCAAACAAGACTGGACTGACCTCTGGGGAACACCACTTGTTACAGACCTCCAATCAGACTCTGTGCTGCTGATTACAACCCCTTGAGCTCTGCCAGTCAGCCAGTTCTCATCCACCTTACTATCTCATCTATCCCACACTGCATAAGCTTCATTAAAGGAATTTATTGGAGACTCTGCCAAAAGCCTTGCTGAAGTCAAGGTACACAACATCCACTCCTCTCCCCTCACCTACCCAGCCAGTGTTGACATCACAGATGACAACCATGTTGGTCAAGCATGATTCCCTCTTGGTGAATCCGTGTTGACTACTCACAATAGCCTCTTTTTTTTTCACTTGCTCGAAGGTGACATCCAGAAGAAGTTGTTCCATCACCTTCTCAGGGATGGAGGCTGAGTGAGCTGTAGTTTCCTGGGTAAACTCACTGAAAAAAAATAGAAAACAGAATACAAAATAGTTTCTATGAGAAACTAAACAAAATGATCATAATACAAACAAAAACAACACAAAAATAAAACTCCACAACAACAAAACAAAACAAGAAAAATAGTAAAACAAACAGATGAACTGTGATTTCCTGCATATCTCAAGGGATTCACATAATGATGATTTCCTTTATCATGTTCTTTGATTCATGATTCAACAACACTGAGATTTCGTATCTCCTCCTCTCAAAAGAAAGCTGCATTTTGTACAAATAAAGAATGAGTTTAAGCCAACCACAAATGGATTGCACAGTCTAAACTCTATTGGTAAAACATGTTCACAATAACAACATAACAAAAACTCATTGGTAGACCTTGAAAAGAAAAGCAGCACCTCTGCAGTTGTTCTCTAATCAGTTCCATATACAGATTTGCTACAGGTTCAGAAGAGAAGCATAATTTCTTTTCCTACTGCCTGCCAAATGCATAACTGTCACTGTTTAGGAAAGAATGTTCTCCTCTTTCCCAGCTTGTTTAAGTGGTAAATTACTCTTTCCTCAGTTTTGTGGAAAAACACATTCTCTCTGGGAAGCAAACCTGATAGTATACATACTTTGATTTTTATGCTCTTTCTATTAAACAAGTTTGGCTGAGTAAAATCTGATCTCCTTTGGTACTACATTTGAGTATAATCAAGTAGTAAAGGCCTGCCACAGTTCTCCATGTACCAACATGCTGTATTTTCAAATACTGCATTACTCAAAGAATTAGTGATGCATTCACAGAAGTTCTTACTGCCATGCTGGAAAAGTTCACTTGAGCAACTCTGAAAAGGCAAAGAGAAAGGAAAAGAAAAAGAAGGTGTAAGAAGGTGCATAAATTATTGCAGCCCTGGGGCAGTGTGTGAGTTTTACGGGGCTATTTATTTTGCTTTCCAATAAAAATGTGTAATAGACCCACTGGACCTATTACTTGCCCACTGGACCCATTACCTCGATTGAACAAGGGTAGCACAGCTTAAAGAGAAGGCTGATTGGCAGCCTAGCCTCCTCCAGCCCAGCCTGGGCTACACCAGGGCTTGCAGCCTGCCACTGCTCCTGCAGAGTCTGATTCACACCTTTCCCAAAGTGAGAAAATGCAAAGGCAGATAGATAGGCTGCAGGAAGCCCTGGCGCCAGAGTGGCAGTGCAAAAGCACATTATGGCCATAAGGAAAAGCATGTGTGAGCTTTCTGTTGTTCAGCCAAGTATCTTCACAGCCAGGTTTGGCCAGGCAAAGTGTGCTGTATAGCCCTATTTGGGATGTGGCGTCCTCAAGTAGGAAGGGATTATGTAGTAATCTCTGCTGCGTAAAGCCCTAATCTAGCAAGGTGCTGAGCACTGGCATACCAGTGCAGTCAAACAGAGAAGCTCAGGTTTACATGCTTAAAGTTAGGTACTTTATGAAAAGTACTCTCCAGCTAGACCTTCCTCATTTTTCAAGCTCTGATTATATTCAAAGTGCAATGCTTAGTACTTTTATAGATTAAACGCATTTTACACAAATATTCAGACTTCATTAACCACCATAAACATAAATTTAGGAAAACATTTTTAATATTTATAAATCTAAATGCAATATTTCGTATAAGTTAAGTCTCATATCACTGATGGCTTGCTTGTGGTGGTTTTTACTGATGCAAAGTGACAAAAATGCCTTTTTCTTTATACTCCCAGGAAGGGGAAGAACCCAACAGTTTTTCATGGAAGGTCTGTAAAACTACAGAAGAAGAAACAGAATAAATGAAAGCCCATGACATTACTGGAAAAAATTCTACTAAAAATAATTTGGACACAGTGGCTCTGGCTCCATGAAGTCAGAAGATTCCTGAAAAAAGTGGGGATAATTTTTAATAATAATATAAATTCTTAACATAGAATGAATAAATAGAAGGAAGTGGTTTTTTTAATTATTTTTTCCATTTATTTATTTACAGTGCTAGATCCAGTTTATCAAGCATGTGTCACGTAAACATAATAGCCAAATCTATCAGGGTATTCAAATGCCATAGTGACAGTACTATGGAACGAAATGCCTACACTTAAGAAGTTTTTTTCATGTACAGACCTCAAAAACTCTAGTAAAGGAAGTAAGTATCGTTATTCGTCTTTCAAAGTTGTGGAACCATATGTGAAGTGTCTTACCTGTCCAAGGAGATGCAACAGATATAGGTAAGGAATGTAAGTGATTGAAAACTCTCTTCCTTCAGCACATGGAGAATGCACTTTCATTCCTATTGAAAGTACCTTGAACAGAAGATTTGCTTCAGTCTACGTTATTGAATCCTGCTCCCTCTGATTCACCCTTGTTAGGACTTGTTAAGAAGTTCAAGGTAGGTTTGTACGCAAATATCTCAAGATACCTTGATACACATTGCTGTGTCAAGACAAAATGTTGTCCTCACAACTGAGCCACTCTCCTTACTCTCTGTTCCTTCCTCAGACACCATACAATTCACTCTACATCAAATCAGACTTTTATAGTGTCAGGCCTGGAACCTTTATTATCCCCATTACTCCTAGTTTAGGTCCCACTGCATCAAGCCCAACAGTCAGTTTGGAAGTAATGAAGGTGCAGTTCAAGCCTAGTTCTCATATGAAGGGAGAGAAGCCATGTACTGTCATATACTTCTATTTGGTACCTTCCCCAAAAGGAGGTCTACTCATCCTTACTGCATCTTTCTTTAAACGAAAGTTAATGATCCTGAAATGCCAGAACTTGATTATGGAGTTGCTTGTCTTCCTACTGTGGCAACTGAGGTCACAGGAAACAAATATGCTGTTTCTACTGCTTTAATTCATGCTCTAATTAAAGTATACATATGTTATTATTACTATTGCTTATTATTACTATAATGGTCCATATTAAAGTTCCTTCTTATGTACATAACTTATAACAAAAAGCTCTTATTTGGTATGGAAGCAAGTTGGAGAAAAGAATAGTGTTTGTAGTTGCTTTTTGAGTACTGGAGTATAGTCATGTTGGAACTGACATTTCTATAATTTTACACAGAAAAAAAAATCTAGAATTTTCTAGACTGTTCTTGGAAACCTCTGAACAACAACTAAAAGTCTGGAATTCACTTATAAACTTTGTCTCATTTACTATTTGTGTAAAATAATCAAAGCAGGGAGATCTTTTTAAGTGCTGACTAGGCTGCCAACAGTGATTTGTACTTCAATCTTTTTAAAAATTTCTGGATGTTTTTGTCACTATAAAAAAGATTGTAAAGACTGAGCATAATGTGAGTATGAAGCAGAGGATAACTGGAATGAAATTCAGCCCTTGGTCCAGAGTCTACAGCTGTAAAACAGTCTTTCCTGGCCACTGTCTTGGCCCATAAATTGGGAAGGAAGCCACTGAACTTTGTATTCCTTCTTAGGGCAGTGAGAATCGTTCATATGCAGCTGCCAAACCAAAGCATTTTTTTAAGAAGAGTTGGCCCAGTCTGAAGTAAATTAAACAGGTTTTGTTTCTTCTTGAAGAAATGAAATAAAAGAAAAAAAGTGTTTGGGCCAATTGAGAACAGAACACTTCATTTAGAGGCCCTGCATATAAAAGCAAATGAAGCAAAGAGCCAGGTCCCAGAAGGAGGGAGATCTTTCCCTTCTTTTATCCAAGAGACCAGTAGTTAAAGTGCCATATAGGACACAGGAGACTTTCATTACATACTGCTTGTGAGAATTTAATGTATAGCATAACTCTCAATCCAAACCTACTTCTGCCATATGCTAGTCTCATTTTCTCAACTGAAGGATGTTGTATGGAACTGCATTTCCATCCAGTGACACAAGGCCATGAGGTACATGGGGAAGATAGGATTCAGCTACTGCATCAGGCCATCACACAACCATGTACGTTGGAAAGGATTTCAAGAGCTCTCTGAACCCACATACTGCTCAAAGCTGTTCTATTTAGATCAGGTTGTGCAAAGCTTTTTCCAGTTTAGTTTTTAATACCTCCAAGGATGGAGATCCAATCAAAGAAAAAAAACAAACCTCTTATATCAAGCCAGATAGCCAGATTTACCTGTGCATCACCCATTGTCTGCAGTTTTTTTATCCTATCCCTGCACACCTCTTGGAAGATTCTGGCTCTGTCTTCTTAACATCTCTGTTATGTAGCTGTGATTAGATCACACTGAATTCTTCTCTTCTGCAGGGTGAACAGGCCCAGCCCTTTCAGCCTCTCTTCAGCTAGTGTGTGTTTTGCCCCTAACCAGCTTAGTGGCCACTCACGAGTCACCCCTGAGAACAGGGGAGCCCTGGTTTGGGCACAGTATTTCAGACGTGGTCTCACAAGTGCTAGATAGAGGGGAAGGATTGTCCCTTTCACCTGCTAGCTAGGTAAGAATCTGGCTAGCACAGACTAGGATGTTTGTGCTCTTCATTGCTACAAGAGCACACTGGTGGCTTATATACCTCTAATACACCAGGACCCCCAAAGTCCTTTTCTGTGGATGTGCTGCAGTTCGAATAGGAAGTCAATCCATCAGTCTCTTTATACTATTTTTACTTTTTCATGTGATGAAATGTTAGAAGTACTTAAGCAGGCAATGAACCTTACACACCACCTTATTCCCCTGTGGTACTTTTTACCATTAACATAATCATGTCAACAAACCAGTAAGAACAATCCAGCAAGCAGCTAAAAAGGATATTTCACTGACGTGTAGCTAGAGGATGGAAGTGGTGGAATATTTTGTATTAACTGAGATTAACCAAAAATTAATACCACTAAAATTAAAGAGAAGTATGTTATAATCTTTAAGAATATATTGTGAACTGTTATCAAAGAGTGAGCAAAAAGCTAAACAAGATGTGTGTCACCTAATGACATGCATTCAGTGAGCATCCCCTGAGGAGCTGCTGACACCACTACAAATTGCTTCATCGTTTTGGTTCAGTTACAAATGCAGCCATGCAAAGTTGGCTGGAAAGCTCCCTTTCACTCTCTCACATACTCATACATGCATGTACGCACACATCCCCCCCACCCTTCACACTCACAGACATCTGATGTGTGATTTCAATAATGTACTTAGGGATATAAGGAATTACTTTAAAAGGCTAATTACTATCACTGCCTTTTTTTATACTGTTTTACAGATTGCAGAGACTCCTTGAAAGATGAGTTACCATTTCATACTTCGTCTTCTGCTAAAACACAGAATCATGACTTACAGACTTGCACCATGCTTTCGTTCTCATTTAAAAACATTGTGCAAAGTTACTGTACTCTTTTTGGGGAGGAATGGAAAAACAAATACTGCACCTGTATCCATGCGTTATATGATGTATCTCTATAAAAATCATATTAATGAAAAAGATATTATGAGTGATCAGAGCTTAGAAATCTTCTCATTAAGAAGAATGCAGCTTATACAAAGAAACACAACATATCAGATGGGCACAGAAAAATTCATTATTTCTTTTGCAATTAAGTCTGTTCAAATCCTAATAAATTCAGAAAGTAAGTCAAAGCATTGGAATTATGGTACCTAAAAAAACAACACCTTCCTCTTTATGTGAGAATTTTCACTCCAGTTGGATCTATGAACACTGTGCACATGAGCAATAAATGTGTGTGTGAGTGGATGATATGTAGTAAATATATGGAAATATATATTTAGACGTTTATATACATAATTTAATAAAACTGAAATTGGAACATTCTAATTTAGATTAAGTGTTGAAATACCTCTGGAAATAGGATCCAAAGTGTGTGGGTCAGGTTTTCATAAAGCAAAGGCTAAAGCAAGTGCTAAAAGTATATCTGCCTTCTCTGGAATCTTAGCAGCATTGTTAGCCATAACAACACTAAACCTCAAATAGTTTAACATTGCAGAGGTACAGTTTGGGAGAAAGATGAGTGTGCATGCAGCACCAGCAGCTCCTTCTCATAAACTGGTTTGTGTGGACACGGATTTCACCTTTACGCTTTTGAAAAAAACATTTACACTATATTCAAGAAAAAACTTTTCTGGGCCAGGTTGTGCACAGAGCAGCTGATGGACAAGGTCATGTTCCCAGAAAACCTCACAAGACCTCTTCTTTTGGCTGCTCACATCTGGTTCACTGGTTTTCATGTTGCAGCCACTAATATTGACTGTTGCATTATACAGAAGGCTGACACATACAAGCCATGAGGCTGTTTCTCTAGCCTGTGAGCAGCATCTTCTCTCTCTATTTAAGAGACAAAGCACACCTTAATAGTGCATTAATACTTGTCTGAGCACACAAGGCCTGACACACTCCACATGGTGGGTCATAGTCACACGACTACATGATTTCAGCTTCTAAGTCCCTCAAAATGCTATCTAAGCTTAACTGTAACATCAACAGTCCTCATTCCCCCCTATCTGACGGAGAAAATGGTCTCAGAGTTTCCAAAGAAGAGCTTCCCATTCAAAAGTGGCTTGCTGTCTTTCCTTTTTCCTAAATAAATTTATATTCCAGTTTTCATTATTTCCTTTCCTCGGTGTTACTATGGACTCCAGTGGAATTCTACGTGCAGTAGAATTAAGATGTCCTACATAAGATGTGCAAATCATAAGTTAGTCACAGATTCTTATCAGTCTGTCTTTAAATGTTTTTAACGGTTTAATGTCTAACCATTCACCATTCTTGATGTTCATAACACACTGTCAACATATTCAAGACTAGACTACTTCTTTATAGGTGTTCCATGAGTGATTTTATTTTGTTATAAAGTACAGAATATTAGTATCTCTTGGATGACCATCAGCAAGGTTCCTTGATTTAAGGCAAACTGGTATTTGATCTGTATAGTTTAATGGCTTTATGGTGCATGGTGCTTGTTTCTTTTCACTATGCTGTCCAGACATTTGCTTTCACTGATGTCACATACTTAGCCTACAAAATTGTCCGTAGAACTGAACCATTGCTCTGTGTGTGAGTTTGCATGTATGAGTGAGTTTCTATCTGTATGTCATAAGACAATATGATCACATGTATTACATATACATGTATATGTATATGTATATGTATATGTATATGTATATGTATATGTATATGTATATGTATATGTATATGTATATGTATATGTATATGTATATGTATNTGTATATGTATATGTATATGTATATGTATATGTATATGTATATGTATATGTATATGTATATGTATATGTATATGTATATGTATATGTATATGTATGTATAATACAGACCTTGGGTCATATCTCAAATTTCATTTTTTAGTTTTGTTTAACATGTTTCTCTTATCTAGATGTGGTAACTTGCCACAAAATTAGAAGGACTAATTAAAGACCTTAGTTTGCACTTTGGACCTACAGGGCAAATTTTGCCCACAGATATTTAACTGTAATGAGAAATGCAGAATCTCACCCTGTAATTTTGTTCAAAGCACTATATACTAAGCTGTCAATAGAATTGCTTTTCTTCTACAAATGCAAAAAAGCTAAAGTTGGAAGAATTTTACTTGCATTTAAGCATATAATAATTGAGCATTCACTCACAGCTGACCGACTAGACTGCATCTAATGTCACTGCAAAGAGCAACAAACCTGTAGAGGGCAACTGATCCTAATAATAAGCATCTGAAACAGGTGGAATGAATTACCTTTAAAATCTATGCAAGTCTCTATCTCTGCAATGACTACAAATGGAGCCTACATAACCACCTGAATTTGGATGCCCCCCTGTTAGACAGCTAAAATTAGGCTGAGACGTACCCCACCTATCTTATTGTGAAGACAAAATAGTTCATTAATAGCACGTGTCTTTACTGTTAGTGTACACTATCCTGAAATACCTGCCTAAGCATCTCTGGTTCCACTGAAACTGGTTTTAAGGAACTCAAAGACTGTGCAGTAGGAAGCAGGGAAGCAAAGTAGTGGCTGGAAATACGTTAAAAATGAATATGTTAATGTGTTTCTCAGCCTCTGAAACAACCCTAACAGGTACAGGGAAACTAAATAATTGAAATGTTGAGTTATAATAGCTGATTTTCTGTACAACTGAAGAAAGACGCAGATGGAAGGCCACGTTGCCATTTTGCAACTACGCCTAAACGAAATTTTAGTATTCCCATACTGCCAAATACTGAAATGCCAGTTAGAAAGAAACATGACAAATAAAGGCAAGGACACTGTGGCACACACTGCTAATACAGACAGGTGAGCTGCAGGTTTCAAAAATCCTTTCTCCAGAGTTAAGAAAACAGAGACTTATGCAGGACTAGAAATGACCAGTGGAATTTAGTATGGTCCTTTAACTTTGCTAGCAACTACATTCACTGGGCATTCGATTTGACCTAATTTCAAAGTATTTGTCAATAGACCTCAAACCATGAGAGTTACAGAGAGCAAAAGGAAAAAATTACAGAAGACTAATCAAGAGCATTGCAGATACCCTCAATGATAAATGCTGGAGGCCTGATACAATTAAATATCTTAAGAGTAATTAGGAGGGATAAAAGAAAATATCATTATCCAGAAGCTGTATAGGCGACAATGTGCATATATATATGTAAAAATATATGTATTTAGGTACATATGAGAGAAGAGGAGGGATTCCAAGTTTATGTCTGACTTGGACCTGAATAGAAAAATCTGATGAATTGAAGAATCTGAAATACCTTGAAATGTTTTTTATATAATTAATTAATACTTTGCTTTATCATTTAATTTTGAGGACATGCGGACATTTTGTGCAACGACTTGGCAAACCATGGCCAAGTTCAAGGTGGGTCTGGCTCAGCAGGGCTATGAGCAGAGAGCTGGATGCCTAATGATATAGAGTCAGTCAAATCCAATTGGTTCATAACTGGAAATTCCTAACCAAACTGAAATATCATATTGTTTTCAAAGACACTTTGTAAGCATACAGGCAAGAATGTTCTAGACTCCACCACTTGGATTGAACACAGCAATAACTTCTGATGACTTGATTTTGTGCTCTGTGAGAAGTTCTTGTGACTTCAAAGGCACAGTCAATACGTCAGGTAAATCAAGTGTGAAAAATTTTACAGGACTTATAAACTCTGGTAATGCTGTCCTAAAAATCAAACAGTCCTTACTGAGTTTGTGAAAACATGGTTATTCATACTGCAGGAAATTAAGTCATTTATATTTAAATGCTTATATGCAAATATCTGACAAAAGTCAGATTTTAAATTTTTAACCAATATCATATCTTCTGGAAATTGATCAAGGCCTTACAAGTGTATAATACATCATACTTCAGAATCAGGTACCTGAGCAACAATGCTTCTGGTGTTTATTTTGATCCATAATTTCCCCCAAAGATTTGGGCTCTGGAAAATCTACTTTTCATTGCTTCATTTCTACATTGTAAAAAGTGGACTGCTAATTACAACTTTGGAAATATATATTTTATGTCCACTGAATGAATACATTGTCATTCATGAGTTCAGTTTTTTCTTCTTGTTTTGGTAAAGGAAGACAAAATAATTGGCATGAAAGGTTATGAGGCATTAGATAAAGGTCAAATGCCAAATTATATTAATTTATACAGAAAGGTATTTCCTGTGATTTAGTGTATCCCTAAGTAAGATATGCATATTTTACTATTTCTACTATATTCTGTACCAACATCTCAAAAACCCAAACAAACAAAGAAAAAACAGGAAACATAGCTTATTAACACAAGCATGTCTTTCCACCAAGTTCATTACAATTCAATCTGCTTTAGCAAACTACAGGGCAATTGCCTAATTACAGGCAATTAAAGGTTTTTCTCTATCAGAAGAGGTGACATGTGATATCTGATTTTTAATTATGAATAAATCTTAGTCTATTCATACCTGTAGTCCCCTAATTAACTTCTAAAATATTTATGAAGGGTTTAAGAAAACAGCTCTGAATTTAATTTTATGTTTTTTGAGCCATTACAGCAGTGCTGTTAATATAATAATGGATATTATATGGGATACTATAAGATATTTTAATTATCCAGTTGTTTGGTTATAAAACAATGCATAACTACTCAGGAAAAAAAAGAAAAGAAACATAAGCAATTTTCATGTCTGAATAATATTTTTGTAGCAACTGTTGGAGGAAACTGTAACACAAATCATCATTACATCTTTAACTTTTTTATCATCAAGGGATTAGCAAAAATATATGCTAAATGATAAAACACTTAAATAATTAATTATTATTACATGTATATGTAAATCCAGATAAGAATCTTTTTTAACAATTAGAAATATTTGCACATCAGCTAAAAAACAACATATTTTTACAGGTTTAAAAATTGTTTCACAAATTCCAGTATACTGAAGTTTATCAGATTACCAGCAAACATTTTATTTATTTATAGTAAAATATTTGGTAATCAAAAAGAGAGAACATTTCCCAATCTACAACATGTCCATACTCTATACATATTTTTCAAGTAGGAAAATGTGAGAATGGATGTGATGGCAGCACATATTCATTATTTGTGCAGACATACCATTTTCAGCAAGCTAAGTAAAAACATTCAGCAGCAGAAATGTGTGGGAAAATATTTTACATACAAGAGCTCATTTTCATATGGGTTCATTTTTACACTTTTTTTTTTTTTTTTTTTTGACTAATAAAAAAAATTCTGGTTATAGTTGATTTTAGCCTAGTTTTCCTGTGGGGAAAAACACATACACAGACACCAACTGCCCCTGAATAACATTGTTTGGTTTTGATCAACCAAATATGTGTGTTTAGAAAAACATACCATGAATGTTATTTGGAGAAAAAATGATCAAACTGAATGCAATTGCAGGTTTTTATTTTCTTCATAAAAACACTTTTCAGAAACTGTAGTTTTTTAGTTTGACAGTGTATACTTGCACTCAAAAAGCAAATGAAAGTCTGAAAGATGAATTCTCCTATTCACAGACAATCTAAAGGGGAAGTAAGGAAAAAAGATTATACTGTTTAATATATTTGTATATATTATTATAAGGGCTATGCAATACTGTACTCTGGTTTTACAGAAATATAACATATCAGAAAATTATATTATATTCTCAGATGAATGCACCATCATAATAAAAAATTACTTTTTTTGATTTCAGGGAAGTACACCTTCTACCGATTATGGAACATAAATTCATGTTGCACTTTTGAAATGCATCCAAAAGAGCTGAATCACAGTAATTTTCAGTGGAAATACCAATAAACAACATGGTTTTACATGTGTATGTAAAAATTAAATACTTGTTTAAAGGCTAAAATTTGACTAAACCATTTTAAATGGCTTCTCCAGTTCACAAACCACAAGCACCTACACAAAATTAGTCAGTTAAGGTATCTAATGCTTTTAAAAGCACCGAAACAATAACCATAAAACTTTCACTTCATCTGTAACCTCATCCTCCCAGGCACTTATTTGTGCTAGAGATTTACATGTATGTAGTACAAATAGTTGTATTGGTAGTACTCCATCATTCTGGTCTTGTTTTATTACATTAATGGCCCCAAATTGCACCAGGGGAGATTCAGGTTGGACATTAGAAAATACTACTTCCCTGAAAGAGTGGTCAAGTGGTGGAATGGGCTGCCCAGGAAGATGGTAGAGTCACTGACCCTGGAGGTGTTCAAGGAACGTTTAGACGTTGTGTTGAGGGACATGGTTTAGTGAGAACTGTTGGACTGGATGATCTTTTCCAGCCTTGGTGATTCTATGATTCTATGATTATGTCTAGTATTAGATCCCATTCTAAATCCCATTCACAACAATAGTGCCAAACAGCAAACAATGTTTTACATCTGTACATCTACAAACTATGGACCAATGTTCCTCAAATATATCTCCCACTTCTTGCGCTATGGTTCCAGGTGCAAACTGGTCAAAGCTTGACTTTACTTGATATGACTGTTTCCATTGAACCACTGAGCTTGTCTGCAGCATTTAGTATTAGGGATGTTGTGGGTAAATGTCCGCAAGATTGAGACTTCATTTCCTAACAAAGGGAGCATGAAGCAGCGGTGAGTGGGGACAGAGTGGAGAAGGGACAGTATCTCCTTGTCACCTTCACAGTGAGTGCACACTAGAGCTCACCTGGGAAAGTTCATGAATGGTTTACCTTCTAGATACTGTTGCAACACCGTAGCTTTAACCAAAAGTGCCAGAAGCCCACTAGATCCAGCAGTGGTCTGCATAGGCATAAGGGTCTTGCAAACATGCAAACATAATGTTTGTGTGCTTTAACAGACATCAGTACAGACTCATGGCCTAATGCCAAACCACATCAATTCCTTTCACACTCTACCACTTTTGCTTTCCATAGTGCGTAGATGAGCAAATGTTAATGGCATGCAGAAGGACTGGTGAGAGTGGGATCTCTGCTTTCAAAACTTGTAGCAAACGGGATTATGGCTTACATACTCAAGAGCACTTAAACATGGGAGGAACATGCAGTGGGAAGTTCCAAGCACCCTACTGGTGCCATTCAAGAATACCCACAGAACACAAAACAGAGATCAATTAAAAAGAAATGAGAACAGAGCACTAACTCAGCATCATTAATTGCAGGATAATGATGTTGAAATGCTCAGAGAAGCCTTGTGGTGCATGTGTAAGTAAATACAAATAGAAACTGATGTATTTTTACATGTAGATTAATATACTTCCAATAGTAATTTTAATGTTAAATTTCAGAGGCAAAAAGGAATACCCACATACACACATGCATGTATATGCACATCTGTAAGTATATTTACTTTAAAAAAAGGGAAATTGTGTGTCTCCACATGTGTGCGTACACATACAAGGCAAAGAAAATAGACTTTCAAACACTTGTCTGGGTGTGCATGAATAATTTTCAGTCACTGGTAGCTACAGGTAAATTCAAAATATTCCTAAGTGTTATATTTTTAAGGACCATAAGACTTTTTAGAACTCATGCTATGTAAGTACCAAACATGTCAATCACACTGCAAAGGGTAAACCAAACTGTAAATGTAAAATCTTTTGGACTCTTGCTGTTTCTCTCCAAAGGAACTTTAATCTGTGTTTTGCCACTCCACATGCTTATTCCTAGCTGCTGAGTAATGTGGGTGTGTTTTTTTTCAAGGGTTTAGCCAACACTTGCAACCTAAAAATCAATTATAAGAAAAACAATTAAAAAAAAATCTTATTGCGTGCCATAAAAAAAAGAGAGAGAGAGAGAGAGAGATACAAAAGGTTAAGCAGAGCAGCCGGCATTCTGCACACTAATGACATGATTGTTATGATAGGTGTTTGCTTTACCCTGGAGTGGTAACATTATAATTCATCCACCGCTGAATGAGCGGGGACAATTAATGCAGTCAATGCGTCCCACGTGTTCCCTGCAGCATTAACAAGACAGCTCCAGGCCCCTTGGCAGACGTGGGGCTGAAAATTGAGCCGGTTCCCTGGCCGAACGCGATCCTGATTGCCTCCGTGGGGGCCACCTGCTGCTCCGTGCCGGCTGCCTTTGCGCCTGGGCCTGCTCCCTTGGCGGCACCCCGGGGGAGCAAGGCCTGTGACCGCAGGCAGCTGAGGCCTATCTGCCCACTGATGTGACTGGAAGGCCGGGCATTGCTGCAGCCCTAGCTGTGGGAGACATAGCTGCTCCTGCAGGCACTGTGCTCCTGGAACAGCTGGGTTTTTTCTGGCACTCAAGGTGGTAGGATGAAAGTTGATGGTGCTTCACCATGCCTAGCCTTGCAGTCTGTCAACATCCCATGATAATGGAAGCACAGTTATTTTTGCTGTTGTTCCACACATTAGTTGGATCTGTTTGACGGTGATGGGCACTCACTGCTTGGTACGCTGAGGTGTGGGCAGGTGAGGACAGCTCACAGAAGCAGCAGAAACCTGGTGCTTCTCACCCTCCCAGGCTGTGCCTGAAGAAAACAGGAGGGCTTCCAAGATGGTCTGTCATAAAAAGGATAGTGTGTGGCAGCAATGGGGATCCATGCTTAAAAACAGGAGCCAAAAGAGAAGAGAGAGGTGAAAGAGGCAAGCAGCATCAGGTTTGAACTGTGCTGCAAGGGCACAGACATAGGCTTTGTTATTCTGTAGTTCAAGCTTCTTGCACAGGAAGTTTAAGGGGGTTTGTAATCTGCATTCCCTTGTCCTCCAGCAGCTTCGTGTGTATTCCATTACCCTGCTGTTCCCTGCAAGCCCTCAACCAACTTAGTGGAAAATAAAGTATACATACTTCTAGACAACATCATGCAGGCCTAGATTTTTTTTTCCTAAGTAGTAAAAAATATCAGTTAGTATTTGCATGTAATTCATAACGTCTTAGATACATCTCACATTTCACACGGAAGTATATCACATGTATATGCTATGCACCTTCTCATGCCTGGATATTCATCTTCAGTTTACTGATTTACATTATTTTCAAAGTCTCACTTCTTCCTTGAATTGTTCCAGCAAGAACCTCAAAACTTCTTTCAAAAGAATGTACTACTGACCATTACATTTTTGAACTCACAACTATCAGTGTTGCCATCAAAACCAGTCGGAATATGGTCAAGTTCTTTTTCTGTATTTGGAGAACACACAGCGCAGAAAGCACTAAAGAAAGAGGAAAATTTCCACACATTATTATTCATATTAATTACTTGTATTCATCTGAGGCTAGACTCGCTGTGGTATGTATTATAACAGATGTGTCATTGGTATAAATTTGCAAGTGGAATTTCAGTTCTGGAGAGATACTTATGTTGCCTGATCATATTGCTTTTCATCAAGATGGGCAAAAAATCCCTCCAAAATAACAGGCAGAAAAAAATAGAACCAATGTTTCAGGGTTTTCTACCCCTTCTGCATGCCTAAGTACACTTTAAAATCTGGCATTTAATATATAGATGATTCAGTCATTCTTCCCATGTGTTACAGTGTCTGAGTGAGTCTGAGATCCTAGACTTCTGTGTCTCATCTTCCCTTCAAGAAAATAAAGATAAGAGAGCTTGCTTGCCTCAGAGAGATTTGGAAGATAGAAATGATGCTATCATGAGAGGTGCAGATAATGGCATGTCTATGCATTGCTATGTAAATAGAAGAATATATGGTGGAAATTCTTCAACAGAAATAATAATGTGACATTATTCAAAACCTGGAGAACAAGAGGAACAGGGAGAGGAAGATGATTCCTCTGAAATTAATATACAGAGACTGATAAGTGAAATACCAGCTTTCAAAGAGGAAACATTTTTTTTTCCTTTTGCTAAGATTGAAATGATATTTTTTCATGGGAAGAAAAAAATAAGACTTTAAAGGAAACAAAACTGTACTCTGAGAATTGTCACTCATTAAAAGTATTTCTCTAATGGTTCCACAAGGAAGAAAACTCAAATGCCCTAACTCCCAGACCAGAGCCCACCCACCGAGTCATCTACATCCCCAATGGAAACAGATCATTTTGATGTCATGAAAATAATATTAGTGCAAGAAATTCAGATTCCTGAGGATATTAGAGTCTTTTCACTCTTGAATTAATGATCAAATTTAGTTCAGAATAGCAGTGAGCAAATTTTTTACCGTGCTGCTCAAAAACCAACTAGAAATGAATGTATTGGCTTTAGTCTGGTTGCCTTTAGATATGACAAGTATCATCTTTGATAAAATTAGAGATTTTAGTGGAGAAACCTGAAAGCAGAAAACACAAAACTTTGAGCTATAAGCCTCATTTAGTAGCTGGAGGTTGTAACCAATTCCCTTTCCCTGAGAAGTGAATAGAAAGCTGAGCACACACTGCTGTCATCAATTGATTATACCACCAGCACAGCTGCTGGCCTGGTCTGGAGGCCTAGAAGAAAAACTATGGCAGAAGGGCCAGAGCATAACTTCCTGGCTTGACCCAAAAACTAGCCAGTTTGTTCTGAACAATATGTTGCTGCCACATTGCCAATCATGCAGTACCATGCTGTAGAGGTTTTGTTTAGGGCTCTATTCAGACTTCACAAACAAAAATTCGATGTGAGTAAGATTCAGACCTTTGTTTTGAATCAAGCCCTGAAGTGTTTGAGGTTTCCCCAAGCTGAGTCAATTTATACTCCATTCAAGGGAGCAGAAACGAGCTGAAGAGTACACAGCCCCAAAAGCAGTGTAAAGTCATGTTGAATGTGCTATTGTAAGCCTACTACATCCTAGGAAATGGGACTCTCAAAGGTTCAACAGGTAAAAGAGAATTAAAGGGTATATGAATTTTACACAATGCAGTTGAGAGTTATTGTGCATTTTAAGTCCTTGGGGTTACTAAAAGGCAATATTAATCTATTGAAATATCTGTTTTATTCTCTTGAAGTTTATAGGAACATAAATAGCAATGGCTTCAGAAGGATGTTCATTGGTCTATTAAGTGCCATCCTGGGATGAGGTGAAGATGTTAGCGCATTTTATTTACTTGCTTTTAATTTGAATAAAGTTTGCATATCTACCATATTTTTGTTAAATCTAACGCAGAACCTATCTTCCCAAACCACTTTGCACTTAAAAAAATCCTATAGTTTTTCAGTGTGTTAAAACGTATATCTGATGCTTGTGAAGAGTACAAACTTGGAGTCTAAACATTAAATATCAAAAATTGTTTCCATGCTCTTCAGTTTCACTTCTTGGAATTATGAGATTGTAGAGTAAAATCTTTGTTATAATTCAGGGAATGCTGGATATTGAATCCTTCCCTGTGTGATTATACTAGATGCTCGTATAGAGGTAACCTCTGTCATTCAGGCATAGTTTGTGTCCATAATGCCCATTTGATAAATTATACATGTGTAGCTAATGTACTCTCATAAATTATTATAGGCTATTATAACCCTATGTTTTATGGTTATGTATCATGGCATAGAAGTAAACAATATATTGCCCAAGAAGATGACACAGAAGATGACACTGGCATTGCAAATTCTGCCAGTATGAAACAACAAATTAAAAGCTCTAAAAAGTAGAATGCTTGATGATGATTCCCTTCATTCATAGAATCATGGAATTAAGGAGTCATAGAATGGTTAGGTTGCAGGGGATCTTAAAGATTGCCGTGGGCAGGGTTGATACCCACTAGATCAGGCTGCCATGGATCCCATCAAATCTGGCCTTAAATGCCATCGGGCATCCGCAACCCCTCTGGGCCACCTGTTACAGCACCTCACCATCCTCTGAGTAAAAAAAATTCTTCCTAACACCTAACCTAAATCTCCCCTCTTTTAGTTTAAAGCCATTCCCCTTGTCCTGTCAATATCAGACTGTGTAAAGGTTGGTCTCTCTCCTGCTTGTAAGCTCCCTTCAAGTACTGGAAGACTGCAATGAGATCTCCCCAGAGCCTTCTCTTCTCCAGGCTAAACAAGCCCAACTCCCTCAACCTTTCTTCATAGGAGAGGTGCTCATTTCTGTGGTCCTCTGTATGCACTCCAACACCTTCACATCCTTCCTTGTACTTGGGGCCCCAGGCTTGGACATAATACTCCAGATAGGACTTCACAAGGGCAGAGAGGGCAATCACCTCCCTCAGTCTGCTTGTCACCCTTTTTTTGATGCAGCCCAGGGTACTGTTGGCTTTCTCAGCTTCAAGAGCACACTGCTGGCTCATGTCCAGCTTTTTGTCCACAGGGAACCCCAAGTCCTTCTCCACAGGGCTGCTGTCAATGAGTTCTTCTCCCACTCAGTACTCATATCTGGGATTGCCTCAACCCAAGCGCAACACCTTGTACTCGATCTTGTAGAACCTCATTAGATTCTTGTGTGCCCACTTTTTGGGTATATCCAAGTCCCTCTGGATGGCATCCCTCTCTTCTATCAGTAAACTTGTTGAGGGTACACTCAATCCTACTCTAAATGCCATTGATAAAGATGTTGACAATGGACCTCTGGGGGACGCCGCTTTTCAACAGCCTCCACTTGCAGATAGAGCTGTTGACAACAACCCTCTGGCTACGACCATCCAACCAATTCCTTATCTACATAATAGTCCAGCCTTCAAATCCGTATCTTTCCAATTTAGAGATAAGGATGTGGTACAGGACCATGTCAAAGGCCTTGCACAAGTCCACGTAGATGACATCAGTTGCCCTTCCAAGACCATGCTGGCTGTCTCAGATCACCTCCTCATCTCATACGTGCTTTAATAAGTGAATGTTAAGGCACGGGAAGTTTCACTCATCCTGGGGTTCTGAAGGTGCTGGCTGATGTGGTTGCCAAGATGTTCTCCATCATATTAGAAAAATTGTTCCCAGTAAACAGAAAAAGAGAAACATCACTCCCATGTTCAAGAAAGGGAAAAATGAAGATCTTACAGGCTGGTAAGCCTCACATCTGTGCCTGGGAAGATCATGGAGCAGAAGCTCCTGGAAAAGATATTAAGGCACATGCAAGATTTGAAGACGACCCAAGATAGCCAGTAAGGCTTCACCAAGAACTGATCGTGCCTCATCAGTCTGGTGGCCTTCTGTGATGGAGTGGTAGCATCAGTGGACAAAGGAAAGGAAACTGATGTGATCTACCTAGATTTGTGCAGAGCCTTTCAAAATGCCCCACATTTTCACTGAAGAAAACATTACTAATGAAAGCAAGACATTTCAGCAGTGTGGGCATCCATGAGTGAGAGATGGTTTGATTTAAGATCCCCTCTGGCTCTCTTGTTCCTCAAGCAATCAGGAACTTTGAGTGCTCAGTCCCTTGCGGAGAGGAATGCCTTATATCACTTACCAATCATGCTTCACGTGATTAAGGGAGGAGGTAGCAAAATTTCAAAGGTTTTTTGCCCAGTCCTTCTCACTAGGAGGAAGCTAAATAATAACTCCTAACTGTGGTTTGAAAAGGGCTAGAAATGTGGGACAAAGAAGGAGTAGGATGTCAAAGAACTGCACGATGCAATAGGCATATCCTTTCCCAGGGTTAAAATGTAATATGAAATCTGTTGGGAACTTTAAATAGATTTTCTTTTTACTTCAACATCAATATTCATAATTTAGGGTGCTGCTCTCCAACATATATCTATCCCAAGAAGGGACTGTGGGATGGTTGTCTCGCTCCAATTTATAGGAGGGAGGAGGTTCTTTTAATATATGTGTACCCAACGGCGAGATTAAGACACAATGGGTCAAATCAGTTTATTACAAATCCTAGTTGCTTAAGGAGATGGGGAAGGGAAGGCAGGCAATAGAAAAGGGATGGAAATAAAAGCAAGGAGTCCTTGTAGAAAGCAAGAGAGAGCCACCATCGTAGGTCCAGCATTGTTTGTAGTGCTTCCGTTGATCTCAGGAACTCGTCCAAACACCACAAGGGATGGGAGAAAGCCAGGAAGCTTTGCAGCAAGCAGGCCCCGGGGGGTTCTTTCCTAAAAAGTTTCTTTATTTTAGGGAATTCCTCTGACAAAGTTTTCTTTTCTTTGGGAGTTGTTCTCCAAGTTCTTAGTTTAGTGGGGACCTTTTATCCCCTGTTTCACAGTTTTTTTCCTTCTTCTTCTTTTCTCTCTGTTAGCATGACACACCTGGCCCAACAGCTGAGCCAGCAGGGAGTGGTACCTTCATTGACATGCACAACCATTATCACCTTTTGCAGTGCTCAGCTCCTTCAAGCCGCACTCCCAAAAAAGTCTGCTTGTCCCACTTCTGCTTATCTTTATACGGAAGCACCCGGGCACAGTGTCAGTTAGAGTCTTACCACCAAAAAGGCTTCATGCAGCAAGCTTTGAGGCAAAAGAAAAAGCAGTTCTTTTGTTCCACAATGACGTTCAGTAAAAGGTATTATGCAGTGTCAGAAGGACTGCCAGAACTCAGACCAGGAACTCTGCAGTTGCCTGTCTCCACCCAAGTCCAAAAATAATACCCCTTACAAGGGCACAAGGAGTTACATTTAATTTTGTCTTAAATTATCCAAAGTGCCAAGGATGAAGAAAATAACTATTCAAAATGTTGGCATACCTAGGATCTAGAACTCTTTTTTGTTTAATGGATTTTTTAAAATTTAAGACAGAAGTACATTGGTCTTCATTCCATTTTTCTCAGACACAATTTAAGCTATGCAACAGAACTTTTCTGTGAACTGTTGTGGACTTGAGGTTAGGAAATGGAAAACAACAAAAGATAAAGTAGCTTCCCATATATTTTAGTGAATAGGTGGGCTGGTCTCTCTCTCTCTTTTTTTTTTTTTCCAAAAAGCTTGTACTTCCAGTGAAATTTTAGATTTTTTCCTTGAGGGGAAAAAAAGCCATCAAAGTATTTTGTTTACAGGATAAATTTAGAACTTCTGGGGGAGATCAGCTCTTTTGAGGCTAAAATGGAAAAAAAAAAGTGGTATTTTTTTACAGCCTATGCAAATCTCACCTTGCCAAGTCAACTGTAGGAAAAATAGGTCACCATCCTGGCCTAAACATTCATTGCTGTGGATCTCGAACCACATTGTAAGTGACACTGTGTTCAGGAAAATGTTTGTGATGGAATCAGAAATGCCATACACCAGAGGCTAGAAAAGTTTTTACCGCCAGATACTGAAAATTATCTATCCTTAGTTATTAGGCTACTGTAGAGGTTTGCAGACTTTTTGATACGCTGTTTTAATTTTATGCCCTCTGAATGCATACTGTTATCTAAAAAAAAAGTAATTTTCTTGACACTTTGTGGATGGACTGTAGTCTTTAAGAAACCCTGTGCTTTAAAACATGGCAGCAGATCCTCCCTTAGATTATGCCAGTGGATGTTTGACTTATGTAACATGGACTTGTATATTATTTGGGTTGCTTTTATGTTAAAATTCTGCAGCAGTTAGCGCTATAATCACCTAATGGCATGTTTTAGTAGGAGTAGATGTAGAAAGGAAGCTTGGCTATTAGAGATTAGATGGTTACCAAGTCAAGGTCATGGGGTAAATGTGGAAAATAATAAAGTAATAGATAATGATGATAGATGGCTTGTTAGGAAATATTATATCAGAAGATTTTTGTTATTTGAGAAATAAGCAGTGAAAGTAGTACTAAGTACTACTAAGCACTAGGTACTATTTCTACTCTTGTAAATAAAGAAACTGAGGGTCAGGAAAAAGTGACTTGTAAAAATGTGACAAACACAATGGCATTTCTTGGCTGTGGTCTTTAGATTACCTAACAACTAGCTGACAGTCCCTGATCAGGAAAAAAATGGTACAATTGAAAGAATCACACGATCTAAAATAAGTACTCTAGAGATGAACGTTACAACATGCTTAACAGCATGTTAATAGCAGTGCTTCATGTGCTAGGGAAACATGAAAGAACAGGTAAGTAGTCTTCTTGATATCCTCTACTGAATTTTTGTCAGGCCTCAATGGCCCTTCTCTGAAGATGGTTGTATCCTTGTTTCTCCAAGGATACAACATTTATTCTATAATTCATTGCAGCAGTGTCACTAAAGGAGATAAAGATGCATTCCTACCTGCTGTGAAGTGGCAGGCAACTGCCAGTGCCACCAGACAGGGGACAAAACCCAGCACGGGAACCACAGGGTGCTAAGCCCATCTGGTACTCCACCAACAGTCAAGGGAAGAGTCCTTAACATAGGGACATTCAAAACAGTATTTCTCTTTGGTGTATTTTTTCCCCAAAGTGGTAAAATTAGCTATAATAGCTCCCACTGACTTCATCAGAAGTTGCATCAGGCCAAACCAGTTGAGAGGCAGTGTGTGGAAAAAAACAATTTGCTGCAATAGCACATATTATGACTGTCCATTATGGAAGGAAAGACAAAGATCAAGAGAAGGTTGTTTGGCTTTCCTTTTAAAGATGGTGCATGAAGAACAGATTCCCTCACTATTTAGAAATACCCCACATTTTATATAAACATTAAAAAAAGGCCTAAAGTGAGGCTTCAAAGGGATAGGGTTCTTTCTAAGCAAGAACCACAATAGCATTATAGGAGAGTTTGACAAATTAAACCAAGTTACAAAGAGCTGACCCACAGTATCTGTAGGGAAGTTGCTTTATGTGACTGCAGTCCCTCTGCTGCCTGCTTTATCTACTTATACATGGCAGCTGACATTTCATTCACTAGAAAGTTTATATTTAGAAACAGCTATAGCTGGGCATCCCAACATTGGTGGCTTCCCCCAGGCAAGTGCTTGTTTCTATCCATGTTAACATGGAATCATAGAATCATAGAACTGCTCAGGTTGGAAAAGACCTTCAAGATCATCAAGTCCAACTACAACCCAACCATACTACCGCAACTCTAACAACCCACCGCTAAATTATGTCCCTGAGCACCACATCCAAACAGTTTTTAAACACATTCAGGGAAGGTGACTCAACCACCTCCCTGGGGAGCCTGTTCCTGTGCTTAACAACCCTTTCTGTAAAGAAGTTTTTCCTAATATCCAACCTAAACCTCCCCTGGTGCAACTTGAGGCCATTTCCCCTTGTCCTGTCACTTGTCACCAGTGAGAAGAGACCAGCCCTGCTCTCGCTACAATCACCTTTCAGGTATTTCAAGAGAGCAATAAGGACTCCCCTCAGCCTCCTCTTCTCCAGACTAAACAGCTCCAGTTCCTGTAGTCACTCCTCATAGGGCATGTTCTCCAAGCCCTTCACCAGCCTTGTTGCCCTTCTTTGGACGTGCTCCATCACCTCAATGTCCTTTCTGTATTGAGGTGCCCAAAACTGAACACAGAACTTAAGGTGAGGCCTCACCAGTCCCGAGTACAGGCACTTCCCTAGTCCTGCTCACCACAAGTTTATCATTTGTAATATCATAAATGATGTTAATCATTTGTTTCACAATTTCTTACTAAAAATTCTGATTTACAGATTAGTTGTCTTTTGTGAGTGGTCTCTCCTTGCAGTGTTGTCTCATCCCCTTTAAAAGTAGAATACCTTTTGCACTTCGAGGGAACTGAAACTGATGTAACTGCATCAGATCAGTAATGCATAAAGGAGCATCATCATGGCAGGACTAACAGTTTCCTCTGACCACTTTTAAGTACCAGTTCAAAAAAATCTAAGTTAGTGCTGCAGGTGGGAAGCAGCTAGAAGGGTTGGAAGCTGCTTGCCTTTTGCTGTCATGATGCTCTAATGATGCTGTAAAGATGCTGTACACAAGAATATAGGTGCAATAGAAACACAAGATGAACCAAAAAATACTCTGGTCTGCAAGGAAATTCAGAATAAATTGCTAGAGAAATGAAACAACACTACCAAACTTTCTGCTGCTCACTTGCAGCTTTCTTGTATTTAACTTTCTGAAAATTTTCAGAATTCATTTATTTTATTTCTTAAATATGGTTCAGAGCCTTAACACATCTAATAACAGTGGATCAATAGGCTCATTGCCCTACAGTGTATTACAGCACCGGCAAATAGCTACGTTATGAAAGTAAGTGAATTTACTGGAGCATAAACCCCCAGTGATTGTCTACAATCAGCCAGCAGGCCTTCAGGGCAAGAGAATTAATGTATTTTAATATTTTAGGTTACCTTCCATATGGCATAATGCTATACCCCATCTGTACGTGAGTAGGAGTTTTTTCTCCCAGAAATGTTCCCGTTAGTAGAAACTCACCTGCCTTCTAATGTCTTTTATTATCTACTTCTCTGAACAAACTCAGAGTAAAGCTTTGTCATGTGAATCTGCCAATAGCATTAGTATCTGCAGTGTCAAATTAGATTGTGTGTCTCGATCTTTTTTTCTTTACACTGTTGGAATACGTTTTCTTCTATTTTAAAGAACTTGGTCACTTAAAAAGCAAGGCATCCTTAAAAGAAACTTCCACATTTTTGTGGAACCTCTCACTGAATCACAAAACAGCCAGCTATGCTGAGCATGTTCAGGTCTCCATATAATCATTATTATATAACTGTGCTGAAGAAGTTTATCTCTAAATTATCCCTTCATGGAAATAATAGCACTGCAGCCACCAGTCGCAAGGTCTCTAGTTGACTTAACATACTCAGGAACATAGCTCTTAGTAGGAGCAGGTGAAGGGTGATGCCAAAAGAGAAAAGTGTGTACACATTCATATTTATATAGGTATTGTACTGTTACCCATAGAGCATTACAGAGAATTTGTAATAACTCTTCCAGCCCAGAGGAATAGTTTATGGGGAGGCAACAGAGGGGAGCAAGCATCCTGTGCTGCATCCTCATCTCCTGATCAATGGTTGGGATTTCACCTACTTCACCTCTTGTGTGCCCTGCTTTTAGCTTATGTAGTCTCGGTGCATGGTGAGCTCAGAAGCAGAGGTGCCAGCGACAGCTCTGGCAGGGGATCACAGAGGTTTCACACATTTGGCTACATCCGGTTGAGTGAATTCCAAGTCAGAAAATCAGAAGAAGCTTTTCTGACATCAAAATTAGATAATATCCGCGACTAAAAGAGGTGGATTGTTAATGATTTAAATACAGGCTTACTTCATGCCTTGTACAACAAGGATAACTAGACCCTACATTTGTACTGTTAGTAAAACATTTTGAAAAGATAGGCTTTTTAAGTGAAAGGAGAGGCTGCAATGCTATCAGCACTACCATTGACTCTGCAAAATGGACTGCATCCTGATCATCACACATCAGCTGTCATGCACCATAAATAATAGAGGTATTATTTACTACTTCAGGAAAAAGAAATAGCACTGTGTGTTTGATCTGTGCCTCAGAGAAGAAAAAAAAATTACAGTGAGTTAAAGACTGGTTCCCAGTATGCCTTACTAGCACCATTGGATAAATTCAGTTATGAAGAAAAAAAACCTGTAAAAACTATTTTTAGAATAGAAAGCCTTTAGCAGCGTTTTTTTTCTTCTGAATTCTGGAATTAATATTGCTTTGCTAAAATTGTAATTGGCTGATTAAAGCACAGATGTTGTGAATAAAAGTATGAAATTTACAGAAGAAGATTTCCCTTCCCAAGACATTAGGTCTAGGTAAAAATATAATTTGTCTTGATGGAAGCGGTGAGAAATTTCTTTTAAAAATTTTTCATGCTTACAAATTTTGTTAGTCGTGTAGGAAATTGAACGTGAAAAGTACATGCAAGAATCAAAACTGTAACATCTGCAGTAACATTTGCAGCTTTAACTCCCAAGCTCCTGCTACATTTAAATTTGATCAGTTTTTAAATGCAGAAACCATAGAAAAAAATCCTTGCCAAATCTAATGATGCAGATAATAGTTTGACATTTACTTTTTCACAGCTTGAGAAATTTTGCTGCTTTTTAAATTTGATCTGAAAACTTGCTTTAAATTTTGCCTATTTCTTAGACTACTTCTGTTGAGCTCTTTCTCTGATAAATAAGTAATGTAGTAATCAGATTCTGATCAATCCTGCAAACTGAGGATCATCTCATTCCTAATAATACAAAGCATTCTAAGGCATCTCTGTCTTGGAGCATTCATATTAACCTCAGTGCTATAAGTTTTACATTGATCTTGTGATTATATGTATTTAAATAGTAATTTAAATATAATCTTTCATAAGAAATGCACGTACCTACACCTACACCTACACATATACCTATACAAGTGTTATTATCTGTAACTGCCTCTCCTTTGGAATATCACTTCTGTAGATTCATCATGAAACAAAATGTCAAAAGCACAGCATTCAATTTTTCTCTGAAGAAAATTTGAACTTATGACAGGTTTGCAAACATACAGTGTCATAATAACTGACAATAAACGTGTATATGTATAAATATGGTGGGAACTTAGAATCCAAGTGATGCTAATAGAGAATCTAAAATAAACTGGGATTAAAAATTGAGAGAGATCCATGAAGTAAAACTGAGCAATAAAATACTAATTAATAAGGGTCTCCTCTGCATTGTGTGTTAATTAGTGTTCATTAATTTGTATTCACTACTTCTCTACAGGGCGTGTACTTTATTACGAGAGAGAGCAAGGCAGCAGAAGGAGAGAAGTTCACAAGATTTAACCCAGAAAAAAAAGATGAAAGCAAAGCTCAAGTACAAATTTTAGTTCAGAAGTTCCTGGCATGATAACCATAGTATCTAGGTCAGTGCAAATGAAATGAAACTGTGTTTCTGTAACACAAAAGCTGTAAGAGAAGAGCTGCTACCTATACAGATTGCTGACTTTATAAGAACAATATTTTGTCCTGACTACTGCCAACTGAAATGTAGAATTGGAATGGAACTAATATGTACAGCTTTCATTTCAGTCCTGTTTGTATCTCTCTCCTACACAAATATCATATTATTTCCTTTTTATTACTGTAAAATTAAGAACAACAATACTTTTTTTACGGTTAAGACTGTAGGTTTGTGAATTATATTTCTTTGGCTCCAACACCAGCTTCCTCAATGACCTGGAACAAGGTAGCCAAACAGCCTCGGTGGGATTTTCAAGCATATTAGAGCCGTATTTTATAAAGTTATTTAGAAACCTGAAGATGTAAAGAGACATAGAATTCAACAAAACACACAAACCTTGACAGTCCAGATACTTATCAAAATCCTCCTAGGATGAGCTAATGTTCATCCTTGAGGACCTAAGCAATAGAGTTAGATACTTCAGGTAGAACAGTTTACCACCTGAAAAGGCAATTTTTTGTCAAATTCAAAGCATTTCTCGTTGACATGCCAGTGTGTTATGCCATCTTCTACAATTAAAAGCCAAACAAATCAGCTTGATGTTCTTATCTCATTATGGTAGCCAATATTTCATTAAAAAAAAGTGAAAAGTATAACCTTACTGTTTTCTTATGTTGTATTTTGACTTTTTTACATACTCAATAACATAAAAAGAAAGATGGAAAGCATATTTACATTATAATACTAACAAAACTAAGTGAAAGTTTAATATCCTTGTTTTTCCATGCTGAAATTTCAGTTTGAGGGAAAATTTTATGTCTATTTTCCAATTTGGTGTGAAAAACAAAGTCCAGACTTTCCTAAGCAAAGGGAAATCTATTATTTTTTTAATTAGTTCTACTAAGATCTCTGAAAATCTGGCACTTAAAGCTGGCTTAACTCTGTTGGCTTTCATGATCCTTGTAATACTCCCACTGACTTCAAAGGAATCAATTAGCTTAATGCTAAGTATTTTAAAAAATCTCATTCTCTTTCTGTTCACAATCTGTATAATGGGGAAAGTGATTAGAATATCTATACTACAGAGGTGTTATGAAGTTTTAATTAAGTTCTAGAAATTAATTTGTGATTCTGAGATAGGAGAAATGGAAAGAAATAACATCCCCCTGTGTGCTGGTGGCTCTCACTGCAGAGAGTGAAGTTGTAGCCACTTCTACCATTTGAAAATCTAGAACTTCTGACTCCTGACTACATGAACTGGAGCTGTATGTGCCTCTTTTTCATTTGTGAAATGTGGAAAATTCCCTGCGTATTTTAATGACTCTTTGCTCACATTCCATAATGTAGCGTCCTCTAATCTCCATCTTTGGTGTTTAATGATGTTCTTTACAAAGATTCTTTTTGTCTGCTCCAGGATGCTCCAAAAGTAATGCCTCACATTTATTTCCATGGAAACTACAACAGCTACAAAGAGCACAATAGCACTACTTGATAGAGCAAATTCTCAGCTAGAAAGCACTGTTTTTCAACATGGCCACCACCATTAGATACACATTTTTGCCAGCAATGAACAAGAGTCTGCATGCCACCCTTATAAAAATCTGCATGGTCATCTGGAATGGGGCTTAAATTTCACATCACTATCACCACTGCTGAAACACACCACCCACCGCCTCACTGTGCTCACATCCACTGTTTGGTCTCCATAAACATTCAGCAAGCATCGATAATGTCGATGGATGCCATTTTTTCTGCATGGAGGAATTCAGTGACACACCTTTGTTTCATCCGCACTTCACATCAGATGCCATTGTGTCAGACTGCCCCTCCGCTGCCATCTGCCACACAGCAACAAAACATAAAGGAATATTGTCATGAAGGTTCAGTCTCTATTGCCATACCACCAATATCCGCCTCTGACATTATGGGCCATCATAATAAAATAGGAGGCATTGCTTTTGGAGCAGACCTCATACATATTCTTCTAATTGCTCATCATCCTTTCCAACTTAGTAGACCTTATTGTTTTATTGTTAACATCCAGGGCACTTTTATTGATAGTATTTCCGTAGTTTCCACTGATGCTTTCAGAAATATTGTTCTATTCCAAGTATGATCACAACTGACCTAAATATACATTCAGGGGATGCATATGCATCCTGGGACATTCATCTCTAGAGGAAAAAAGATAAAAATATTTCCCTCAAACCACTCAAAATAAGAAGACCACAAAGTTGTGATTCTGTCAGCCTCCTTCTCTGATCCTTCTGTGAGACACACAATAGGCAGAACATGCACTCCTGTTTTTGTGAAGACATCACTTGCATGTGTTCCCCAAGGGTGACAGGGGTGTGATGGGAAAGGCTAGCACATAGCTACAGCCATGACACAAAGCGTGGGAGTGTGTGCCACCTCAGTAGGTGTTAATGGCCTATGAAGGGGCTATAACTTCCGCTTAAAACCCTCTCTTACTGCTTTGGTAACTCTCTACTTCTAGCATTTTTGTGATCAAGCAAGATAGAAAATAGATTGGCTGTGAACAGATTTTACCAGTCTGGGTGGAAAGTGCAAGCAAGGCACGCACAGCACCACAATACTACAGCTGAGTTTTGAACTTTAAATATTTTTATCCATTTAGACTGTCCAAGGTCTGTCAGTTTTCTGCCCAGAAAATGCACTGACAGAATCTTTAAAAAAATAACAGTTTGATTTGTTGTGTTCTAAACAAATGTCATCTAACTCTTTTCAAATTGAGAAGCTGAAAATCATACAAATGTCATCCAGATATTTTTATCTTATTCTCCCAGAACATTTAACCTCTGTGAAAATAAAACAGTATGGTTATAAACAACAGAAGATGTGGTCCCATTCTAGAAATGCAACATCTAAGGTAAAATCTCAAGTTTCTTATGCTTCTGACTTCAAAATATCTAATACAAATGGCATTCATATGTTCTGGGTTTCCTTGGGATGGTATTAATTCAGCTTAGCAAGTGAATTCTCATTTACTGATTCCCTTGTTTATGTTTCAGATATCTTTGTTTTAGAACCAAATACTTTCTTCACCTCTTTTCCTAAACTTTTTTGTATAAGTTTGACATGCAAAGTGGCTGCAGTGGAGGGATAGATATAATAGTTCCTACCTGCATGGCTTCTGCAGTGCTGGTTGTTTTACAGGGATATAGTGTAACATTTGTGGTCTCACCAAGGCAAAAATATGTCTCAAATGCCAGATACCTCCATGACTCATGAATTTTTTTCCTAGAATGAGACCTTTGCATGATTCAGGCATACTATATAATGTAAAAAGATGCTAAGAAGGAGCAACAAGTTTCTTTGAGCTGTATTTCTGTGCTGTGATCTAAGACATGATTTCAGCATTGAATAGTCCTTAATCAATGGGCAACCTTTGCTTTTTCTTTTCCACGTAGCACTTAGATACTGTCTCCAGGCTAAAAAAATAAAACTTTCACCTTAGAAAATTAGAGCAACGATTCAAAACACAAAGAGTAGATCTCTTGTCTGTGCAACATGCCTGGGAAAACTGAAGTTTCTCCTGTCTGTTACCTCCCTTCTTTCTTTCCCTGATGATCTCCCAACCAAACATTTATATTTATTCAGTTGACAGCCAATAAATAGCAAAGTGTTTGGGGGAAATCTGTAGTTTTTTTGGAAATAAACCTATAAAAGAAAGAGACAGAGAGAGAGAGCGAGAGAAGGAGAGCGTAATCTGTACACCATCTGTTGCCTAGTGCAATTCATGCTGACACAGGGCTTTTTGACATTTTATACCCCGAATCCAAGCACATAGATCATTTCTACCTTGTACTTTTCCCGTCTCATTATCGGAATTTATTCCCTCGCTTTGTTGTTGGTGGAGTCCCTATTCTAATTGTTTCTTACATGTGCTGTAAATCTGTCCTCCAATCAGTAAAGCCCTGGAACATGAAACTGAGACCTAGCAATTTCCTTTGCTTACCAGTGCATCTGCTGGAGCATAGTGTTGAAATAAAATGAAACATGTTTGCACTCCTTTTCTATCGTACTGTAATGTGCCTTTCATTTTGCTCAAGGAATTTTTAATATTCAAGCCATACCCTGCACATGAAGTCATTTCCCTTCGATATAATTGTAATGGTAATATGCATGGCCTAACTGGCAGTGGCACAGCTGGCTGCTTGCCACAGCTGAGCCTCTGACTCAAAGACTTTAATTCTGTCATGCCTCATCTGGTTTTATGTACTCTTTTGTAGTTAGTTCACAAATTTATTCTAGGGTATCCATTGAGATGGGCAGGCCATTGACTTTCCTCTAAAGATAGCACACTAAACTAATGAAGAGTATCAAATACGTGCATCGATAACCTGTATGCATACTGAAGAGAAGTCAGGTTGTAAGTCAATGTTCCTGTGCGGTCAGGACTTATTGACAGATGTTTAGGTCCTGATTGTGCACAGATTTAGCCGTGGTGCAAAAAGGTAAGCTCAGGGAGAAAGGTTGCCTCATCGCTGCCTGCAGTATCTTCTGTGACAAGTGGCAAGTGGCACAGGATCTGTATGTGCTTTTTTAGGAGCCTGTTAACCTTCAGGGCTATTTAACAAGTTAATAGTGCTATTTTCTTTTGTAGATTTCAACTGAGCCATTCATAATAGATCATCATCACAGGTCATAAAATGGCTTGAATTGGAAGGAACCTCAAAGTTCATCTCGTTCCAACCCCCTGCCGTGGGCAGGATTGCCGACTGCTAGATCATACTGCCCAGGAACCTATCAAGGCTGGCCTTGAATGCCTCCAGGAATGGGGAATCCACAACTTCTCTGGGCAGCCCATGCCAGTGCCTTACCACTCCCCGAGTATAAAGTTTTTATACTCAGGGAATATAAAAATATAGATATTAAGACCTTTCTGTAAAATTATGGTGTGACTTCAGCCACAAGACTTTAAAAAATCTCTCTTCGGGTTTGTTGTCACTTACAGGGTCAGAATAGAGCTCCTCAACCTTATCTACATTGCCTTGCTTTTTTATACACATACATCTGTCACTGAGTCAAACTGTATGCCCCGAAAGCTAGTTTCTCTGTTTATCTTTCTGCTTTCATCCATTCCTGCTTTCACTGAGATCCTCCATCTTTCTCCCCTAACTCTCCTTAAAAAAGTGATTGTTTCAAGAAACCAGAATATCTGAGCCCTGCTTCCAATTATTCACCAGGAATATACTTCAATTGATGGTTACTATCTTCATCCATCCTCACCTTTCCAAGTCTGCTGTTTGTCTCCTCTATTTGTCCATAATAAATTAGAGAGAAGATTTGCTTTTGTCTATAAAGCTCAATGCACATCTACTGAGTTACAAGAGCAATAAAGTGTTATTTACTAGGCTTATGGATCACTCACTTTCAGTCTATCGTTTAAATGTAAGCCCACTCTGAAAGTTAAAATCAGTTGGTATGAATCGATTTGGACTTCGTTTTATGCTAGCTGAAATCAATGACCTAGCTTGTTTCTTTCTGTGGGGGAAAGGTCATACTAGCTGCACACACTGCAGTTCTTCATTTCATGATCAAGCCATAATGCTGAATAAAATGTTATCTGAACAAAACTAAATTCAAACTGATGTGAAGATTCTTGGTTAGCTTTCAGATGATTATAATCATTCTAAAACCATGAAGTGAAATTCAGAATAAAATAATGAATCAAATTGGAAAAAAAAAGTACGACTTTTAGGATCTTTTCCCTTTCCTAGTTTAGATATATGTGTGTATATATATATATATCCTAGGTTCTTTTAGTAGGACTAAAGAAACTGCTGAACACAGAAGACAGTGTGTTCTCTCTACCTCAAGTAGCTGTTGAGCTAATCTGCTGTATGTATCAGCACTGATCTGTACTTTAAGAGGAAATGAGTCAATAGGAGTGAACAGTGGTGTTAGTCAGGTCTTGCCATGATAAGAAGCCAAACACAGCCATACACCTAAACCAAACTTCACTGGTGCCCGTGGTTTAGGTGTAGTATAAAAGAAGAGTTGTAAAAAACAGTCCTAAGAACATTCCCAATATATAAGCATTTAAAATCTCAAACAAAATGAACGAGAAATTTAATTTGTAATATCTATGGGTTTGCTTATCCATTTGAAAAAATCAGACAACTTTTTTCACATGCTCCTACTAATAAGAACTTTAAACATTCAGTTTGTAAACACTTACCCATCCTCTCTACTGTGCCAGTCTTTTCCCCTTCCTTCATCTTAAAAGAATCTAAATTTGGAATGCATGCCAAATAGCTTTCCTAATCTTTTTGATAATTCACACAACTGACTGATATGATAATAAGGTACAGGGGTAAATTATTTTTGGTGAAAGCACAAAAAAATATCATCTAATGCCTCCCCCATGTCTGAAATACTATCCTGGCTCATGTTGATCATACCCGTGTCAAAGGCAGCCTAAGCAAAAAACACTTGTGCCTCCAATATGTGCTTGAGTTTAGAATTTTCCAGCCTCTGTTTCTCTGTTCACATGTTATTTTCTTCATATCAGCTTTAAATATAAAGTAGGTTCCCAATGTTTACTTAAATTTTTCAGTTTTTAAAAATAGTATTGCAAGCATATGATTCTCATAAAGCACCTTGTGCAGGGGGAAAAGTAAGCCTAGAGGCAAATCCTGTAACTCTCCAGACTGTAAAGACAGAACGATGACAAATTGTATAAATATGTGCAAATTGTCCAAATGATGTCATGTATGCAGGCTTGCAAAAGTCAGGAAGAACACTTGAGCCTAAGGTCAGCACATACTCTTGCTTTGAATAAAATTGAGCAATTACATTCAATTTGCTTAAATTTATCACCAAGAAAAATGTTTTCTTTAAGCTTAATCTTCATTTTATTTTTCAAGCATTTTAGAATCTACTGTATTATTACATCAGTGAAGGTCTTCAGTAAATTCAGCAAACTCTGATGGGTAGCAGCATGCATAAAGCACACTGCCTGTTGGAAAGGATTGGTGAAGTAGGGTAGCATATCTGTGACCTACCAAATGAAACTCCTCAATGCAATTTAAATAGAAAATGTCAGAGCTTTGTAAAGTGTGCATTTTTTGTGAGTTTTTTTTTTTTCTTGAAAGAAGCAGCACATTCAATTGTTATAGAAAATTGCGTATTGAAACATTCTGTGGCTAGAGGACAGGCTTACGTTCTCTGGGCTACAATTGGTCTGTAAATGCTTATACTGAAGTCTTTTTAATTTACATTACACAGATCTTCATTCTTCTCTTCCTCTTTCTCTCTCTCTCCCTCCCCTCCCCTTTCAGTGCCAGGGTCAACCTTCTCCAATTATTCGTCTGCAAACCATTTCTCTCTTCAAGTTTTCCCATTTACATTACACAGATCGGTGTCTCCTTGGGTCAAGCTGCTTTAACTTCCACTGTATCTTTTTCTCACCTTTCAATGCTTTGCTTCTTTCCTGCTCTCACCTCTCGCCCCAGCACTTCCAGGTTTGGAGACCACAAATTAGTGTAAAATGCAGGGAAAAAAAAGTATCATTTTTGCTTTCCTGCTAAACTTCCAGCCACAACCACGACAATACAAGTCCAGTGAAGGTGCAGGTGTTTTTTTTTACCAGTGTAATGAGCTCTTTGTTCTCCTTGCACATCATCACCTGTTGTTTGGGTTGCACGCTTTGGGGGTGGCTGTGAATGCCCTTCTGGATACTCTTAGACCTGCTGATGGCTGAACCCTTTGGAGAACCCCATCAACTTGATGGATTGGTCATTTGAAATTAGAATTATGACCACTGTGAAATGATCATTTCTGGCCAACCTCTACACCCAACAGCAACTAGACTAAAAGAAACAAAATTGTGTTTACTTGTTTTTACGGGTATATAAATCAAAGGGAACAGACAAAGAGAAAAGTGGACAAGACTGCTTGTGAGATACACCAGGTTCAATACAGTAACAGTAATGCCAACTGGCATAAGAGGTCAAAGAGATCTGTTGCAAATATATACCATGCACTTGCCTCTGTCTCAGGCCCATACTGACTGCTCACTTTTGTGAGCCGTGAGTAAAGGATTTGCTTTCTAGCCTGCTTGTTCAGGCAAGAAATTAAGAACAGATGGAAACTGTTACAAAAGAATTTCTAAAGTACAAGCTTTAAAAATGGTGGTGTTTTTCGAATTGTCTTTAAGGAAAAGAAAAGCTCTTACAATGTTAGCGGGATGATACGTGGTGTATGGCTAATTTGGCATCATGCAATCTGATCTAACATCAAGTTAACACTAAGGCAGCTGAATGAGCTATTCTCCAAACGTGTTTCAGCTGCAAATGTTAAAGCCCCTGTAATTGTTACTTTTAAGAGTGCATTAAAAAGGTTGTGAAAACTGCTCGTTGTAATGATTTCTACAACAGGATCCCTGCAAACACGCAGCTGGAGGCTGTCAAACACACACCTCCCTAATAGACAGCACTGTGTGTACAATTAACACATTAATTTATGGAGTAAACTGATCGGGGGAGACTAGAGCTTCAAAGCTGAATGCTTGCCATTAAGGAAGAAGTGTGGTTGGCTGCAGGAGTCAACTAGCTCACCACAGCCCTGCCCGGCACAAAGGCTGTGCCTGTGCTGAGAGCCAGCTCTTGGGCCCAAGTCCATGCCTCTGAAGCACCTTGAATCCAGACGAGGACAGGAACAAGGCGTGCTCCTCCCATCCCCTCCCCTTCCTTCTCATCCTTCCCCAGCGTATATATAACCACAATAATTAACAGTAGAAACACCTAGCACATAGGCATGTGTATGTCAGAGCAGAGGGCAATTTCCTCACTGGGGTTATAGCCCTCTTTTACATGGACAAGGAGAGAGTTTGTTGCAGAATGGAATCCAAGACAGTGCTGTGGAAACAGCAAAACTCCATTCCATTCATCATGCTGGAATGAGAATTAACCAGCAGGGAAGAAACTTGGACAGGCTAACTGCCATCACTTCTCAGTGCTGGAGATCCAGGTCTGAATTTAAGACCCTGAGCCCAGAAACTCCTCATAGAGATTGATTTCCAGGCTTCCTCTTTTGAAAATGTCCTCTCTCCTTTCTTTAAAATATGATATTTTAGGTTCCTTTCATATTATTCATATTGGAGCACTCATAAGGAAATGGGTGAGCCATGCTGAAATCTCAAACAAATGCACTGAAATTCATCTGAACAGCAAAATGTGCTCTACTCACCTCACTGATGGCTGATTTGGAGAGCATCTTTTTATCTTTATCATTTTATCTTTTTCCTACTCTTGATCTTCCTAGCTCCTCATAATTTTCCCTGTCTTCCCCATGATGCCCTCTTCAGGCATGCTTCTGTGTATGTGCAATTACCCCTGCTCTTGCGGTCAGAGAATCCTTTGGGTTCTCCTTGAGGGGATTTTCCATCAGAGGACAACAGCCATAATTTTCAAGCCCAACGTGAGGATTTTTTAAAGTTCTGTTTTCTTTCTCCAATGGTAGATATCCTCTTTTTCTTTCTGCTGTTTACAGCTCTAGTCACTCAGAAGAGAAAAAGTTGGATTATTCTTGGCTCTTAAAAGGATCCTATGCTTTCTTCTCACTTCATTACAGGTAAATGCAGTGCATATGGGCAGGGTATAAAGAGTACAAATGGCTAACTAGACCAATGAGGCAGTGAATAAAAAATACAACAACGAAGATAAGTTCAGCTTTTGGTAACCAGAGACACAAACCTTAATGTTACTGCCACTGATGAGAGTATTAGTCATTAGATTCATTTTTGAGATCCAAATAAGAGCAATGCTGAGAGAAATTCACATACTTGGAAGTTAGGACTTAAGGAGCTCTGTTTTCCTATTTCCTTTCTTCTGACACAACCACAATGGACAATAGCCGCCATTAATCCTTTCTCTTTTTTTCTTCCTTTTTTTTTCTCTCTTTCTTTTTTTTTTTTTTTAAGTAAGCCTGCCAACTTTGAGACTCCTGACCGTAGATTTTCACTTCTGTGAGTCACATACCACCCCTCTGTTTTACCATGTTACTGTTGACTTCATGGCAGGAAGAAGGAATTTGGCCATTTGCACAGGGTTGCTGATTCTACTGAGTTTCTGGGTATTAGCAAAAGAAGAGCGTTTGTGTGCCTGTGGAAACCTGCTTAACACCTCACATTCATGCTGGGTGCAATGAGTTTATTGAGTATGCAGAGATACATTTAATATGCAAAAAAATAGGAAATCAGGTGGATGTACTTGGATTCTTTGTATATAAAAATCACATGTAAATGCTGAATAGATAGTTGGACATAGTGAGCAAGCCTGCTGGTTTTGTGTTTCATACAACACCTATAGATTCACAAGAATCTCTATTCATCAGAGAAAAAAACTTTCTACTTAAAACGAAGCAGGACGTTTTTATGTGACCTTCCTTCATCTGAAAGCTGAGATTTGAAATAAATTCCACCTTCTATCCTACCTTGTTTCATACCTAGAAAAGTTTTTCTTGCAAAGTCTAGCACATTTGCCACTTCCCTTTGCTAAATAACTTAATAGAGGATAACAATTCATCTTGTAATCTATCTTCCCACTGCTTTGGCTGATGTTTCTCTAAATTGTACCTCATGGTGCCCGAGAAATGCGCCTGCCAACTCCAGACCTTTGGATCTATGTTGCCAACATGCTCCTTGATAATTGCAGAATTTCTACTGTGGCTAAAATGACAGGCACACAGTCACTGAAGGGACCTGACTCAAAGATCAGTGATACCTTGCCTCTTTGAACAACAGCAGCAGGAGGATCCCAATGGAGAGTGGCTGACTACCAGTCTGGATCTAGAGGAGGAGGGATGGAGGGAGAAAAACCAGCGTGCTGAGAGAGGCCCAAACAACCTTCTGGCCCTGTTGAGAGGCATGGAGAGAGGGGACAGGAGGCCCTACAGAAGCAGGCAGCCATAGGAACCAGACTCAGCCTATCTGCCAAGTCTACCACTTTGAACATTTGAAATGTTGGCAGGTATGCAGCCAGAGCATGGTTTCAAGAGCACTTGTAACACCCTAGTCTCTCTCACACCTCCGATGTTCACTGACAGCTCCCATTAAATTAATCCCTATAAAGCAGTGGGGATTTGAACAATTTTGACACTCTCTCAGAAGGTGTTACACCACTACTTCACCACCATTGAGAAGTCTGGCCACCCACTCTCTTGTCCTAGAAAAAAGCAAGTATTTCAAAAAATCCCATCAACAGAATACTAGGAAAAATAGAGGTGCCCAGAGAAGTCTAACCAACAGTTGACAACCGTGGACTCAAAATAAACACTAGGACCTACAAGAAGCCATCATAAAATTAACATTTTGATAGAAACTGAAGGAGACGTGTTCGTATAAAATTCAAAAGAGTTGCAGTTGTGGTGTATGCCAATGTCTTTAGAAAGAAAGATTTCAACATAATGATCTAAAGCTTAGTAGTTCAGTTCTTGACTTTAAATTTCTCACAGGTGATGTTTGAATACATTCAGACAGATGTTCTTTGGACGGGTCCCTTAAGTTACTGGTGGGCATAAATGATGAACCATTTCTGCCTGTGGATGAAAATAAAAATCTATTCACTACCATTTTCAAACTAAAAATGTTTAGACTCTGCTTTGACTCCAAAAATTACTTCATAAAAGTATTTTCTGCCAAGAGATCATGAGGTAATATTAATGACATTAAATTCTTTGCCTGTCTTCTCCTCTTGCCTCTGCAATGCCAAATTGTCCTTTCCTATAATATACATCATCAAAAAGAAGCTAGAGGCAAACCTGTGAGAGACCTTCTGTGATAGGCTGATGGGACACAGGGGATTCTGGAGAGCATGATTCATTTGCAGCGATAGCAGAAAGATCCTATGTTCACCTTGCCAGCATCTATTGCTGGAATAACTAACCATTTTATTTTACAGTGCAGCTCAGCCACATCTGAGAAGTCTAATTAGCCACCAGGAACAAATCAAATATAGTCTAAAAGTGTAATACTCTCTGTCCAAGAACATGACCCCTTCAGACAGGTTGTCATGGAACATGGAACGTGGACAACTCACCAAATAAACTTCTGTGCTGCTGACCCCTGGAAAGCCAGAGGTAATAGAGAACATATGTGATCCCTTCTCATGGGTACTGAAGATAATTTCCATAACTAACCAAAGAACAAAAATCTTATTTCCAAGGATGCCTTCTACAGAGACTAAGTTCTAAGTAAAGACTTAAAAATTTCACTTAGGGGGCTTTCTTAGTTATTTGGTTTAGGTTTGATCCTTAACACAGCATGAAACATTCAGATATTTTACCTTTTAGCTTTTATCTGATCTATACCCAGAATTTGGATTCATCACTTAAATAGATAAGCATCACCTAACTTCACTGATTTCATAGCTTAGAGTGGAACTTTTCCACTTGTCAACTTCTCAAAGTTTTCAAAACCTTAAATAACTCAGTAGTCAAATCTTTCTTCCTCACCACTGAGAGTAAACGATAAATAATGTTATTTGAGGTCATTTTTAACTATTTTAAGATCTGAAGACATTAGGTGTGAAACAATGTAAATTGGGCAGTTAACCTGCTTAGACTACACTTAAGCTGAAAATGGTTTGAGTCTTGAATGTTTCACACAGTCTAGGTAGAGGTACTCAATAAGCCTATTTCAAACAAAACCACACTGTGCTGCTGCTAAAATTCAGATTGGAGAATTTTCATTCATTATGTTCATTTAATTTTGATCCAAAAAAGCAGTAAGACCAAAACACTTTAGGAAAAACGTGTTAAAGCCAAACATCTAAAGCTGATGGTGGTGTATATAAGCCAAAATTCCAAAATTCATAAGCCAAGGATTATATGTAATAGAAAATAATTTTTATAATTGCCTAGTATCAACCAAAAGCTTCTTAAGGTCAGTACGATTCTAAATTTTTTAAAAAATTTCATTTGCTTTTGAACCTTATTGTTTCTGCATGGAGTAGCGAGTACTGAAACATATGACAGACATTAATCATGTTAACAGTGATTCCCATTTAGCTAGAAGAAAGAATGTAACAAATTTGGTAATCTTGCATATTTGAGATCCAACATATGATAAAATCTTTATTGGCTTCCGTAAATGCAAAAACACTTTTGAAATGTAAAGGGATAAAGGTATTTGTTTTGGAATAAGTGTAAGCAACTCTGAGGTGTTCAACAAACGCCTACACAGGTTCTGTTTCAAATGAAAAGCCTGGACTTTTTTTAAGCCTTACTCACAAAGTCATTTTCATATTCATATCAGAAACTGATATAATGTCCCTTTAACTGTGTGTTTAATTGAAACATCAACCTAGCAAAGTATCTGAATAAAAAAGTGAAAACTTTGTGCTTTATCCAATGTGGATGATGGCTTTCTAGACAGGCTGAAATCACTGGTGTACTTTCTCAACCTTTAGACATCCCTACTTCAGAACATATGACATTTCCTTTTTCTTTTTAATTTGGAAAAGATCACTCTGATGGAAGGCCTTCTATTCTCTGCTTGCTTTGCAGTATTGGCATGACATTTCAGCTGCACACAGCTCATCAATCTCAACATGATCACAACTGGGAATGAAAAACCCAGTAAAGCTTTTTAGGTTGCCATAGTGGCAACCAGATTAAAAATACATTTGCTGTTAAGAAGGAATTGCAGTAGTTTTTTAGCCATCACCTTATACAGAGTAAGCTCCTCCTCTCAAATGGTCCAAGAGACACCTGTGCCTTCATGCACAGAGGAATTCACCATGACACACCACAGGGTTCAGAGTGGGAAAGCTGACTAAAGCAGGTCTGTCTCATATCCAGTTTATTATTGTCTTGCCAACCTGGTACCAAAGAGATTCTTAACTTTTTTTTCATTGCTGGCACCATCAAAGCGATCAGTACAATCACAATTACTTTGACAAGCATGCTGGAATTGGAGTAGGCAGAAAATGGACTTAATGGGAATCTTTTACAAAGCAGCTGTTAGAGTGTGGTAACAAGACTCTGAATAAATGGCAGCTACATAACTTCCCCTAATCAGATTGGAGCAATCAGCCTGAAAAATTTTCCCATATGTTGAAGAGTGGAGCTTAGGCCTAGGGTTATGGCAAGGACACAGGCCATGGTAAGGTTACAAAGTCTGGCTACAATTAAACACTCACTGCAGAAATTGTGATGATGCTTCAGGGAGCTATTGCACTTTAGCCATTTGTAATTGCACATTCGGAAATTACTCACTCCAAAATTACTCGGGGCCCAGTTACATGGTTTACAAACACATGTTCTCAGAGAGACGGAAAAACATTATCCTTCCAATGGGCACCATTTACAGGTTTGTTTATGGTTCTTAATGAAATGTAACTTTGTGAGATAGTTGTGTGTGATTTTGGGGGGTTCTATTTTTCATAAATTTAAGGACTAAGGTACACTTCTGCCCAGCAAGGGCAAATCTGCAATGCTTTCAGTCTGTAAATGCCCAGATTTAATGCCTCTCCTGTCAGCTCTCATTGAGTAATCCAGCCAGAGCATCTCTTCTTAGTAGAGGTGTTCCTTCTTAATTCTTTACAGACCAGGTTGTGCTTCTGTGGGTCACATCAGCTGTGGCAGGATATGCCGGCTGGCACCTGATCTGTGCATCAGTGCTGCCACTTCAGATATATTTTAGGGCTGATAAAGTGTGAAAGTTATGTAGAAAATTAGCATAGCACAAGCTTTGTAATTATACAGCTTTTTATGAATTTAATGAAAAAAGACAAGGCCTTCAGGGTGTCTCTTTTTTCCAGTAGCTAATGCAAGGAAATTTTCCATTGTGTTCCAAAACCTATCCTTCCTGAATCTCCCAAGCCTGGGAAACAGACAGCGAGCCCAATGTGTTTCACAGGGCTAGAGAACAAGATGTACTGCTGACTGACAGCACTAATGACCTTTCAGTTTATTGCACGTGAAAGGAGAAGCGTTGGGTGCCAAGTATATTCATGTGTGTGAGGGGAGATTATCAGTGAACCAACAGGATGAGGTAAGCATAATTTTAGAATACAACCTACGTACTTTTCAAATGCACCTGGTTCGCACACGGTTTCAGCCAGGCAGAGATGTAGCGCTTAATATGCTGTATGGAGTCTATTCTCTATGCAGTAACCTCCACTAGCTTCCAAACAAATAATAAATGTTGTACAAAGAAGCCAGCTTGACACTCTAGATCTGATAAGATGCTCTTTTAGAGAGAGATGTTTTACCAGTGCAGGGATACTGCTTGGATGTGCAGATGACAGAACGCAAATGCAAAAACGCTAAAAGGAACAGCAGCATCATTTACTTTAAGCTGAGTAGGTATAATTTTGTGACTTTATTTATTTAACTTCCTGCAGAGGTGCAAAGTTCTATAAAGGAATTTGCAATAATTCACTCCCACTTAGGTGACTGAAGTTAAATGTCCGGTCTCCACCATCTCTCATATAGTTAGGAATCAGAAATTGGATTTTTGATTAGGTAGCTTAAGCCTGCTGCTCTGAATGGGTATGATGTGGCACTGGAGTCCATTTGGACTTAGTACAACACCTCATAATATAAACAGTTTCCTGAGAGCAAACAGACCCTGTGAGTATGTTTCCCCCTTGTTCCATGTGTAAAATACACCACTCTCACCCTTTCAAGTGTTCTGACAAATGACATTAACTAATGTCTCCTGATTTAGGAGTTAAGTGTTTCAGTCCCTCTTTCTGCACCTGTTCTACAGTGAATGGAATTAAATGTTAAATTCTGTAAATATAAACTAGATTCTATTCACAATGCACTTGAGTCCACCTAACAGGCCAAATGTTCTACTTTCATTCTTTTTTTTCAAGATTTGTTCAAAACAATTTCACAATTCTTTTACTCAAAAGGAAGAAGTTCTATCTTGTTTTGTGTTTCCTAGCATGGGACTTCTTTCTTACTTAGGAGGGCAGGACACTGCTAAAAAGTCCCTCTGTTAATAAAGCGCTGATACCTATTGCTACACTTTTATTGGAGGCCAACCCTACTAGTTTTGCGTTTCAGCTTCATTTGTAAGAACGTACTGGGTAGCAGAGGATTATTCATGCTGTTTCCTGTGGAAATAACATTAAAGTACACTGCACCTTATCCTTTCATAGGTGAACACCAACCTAATGTTAAAAAGTTGATTTCTTTTTAGAAGAATTAAAGAGTTCTGTCAAGGAAAATTTTTAATTGAAAATTATTTCTCAATTGAAAATCTTAAAAAAGTAAAATATTGGTTTTGTCATCTTTTCAGTCACTCTTTCTTTCCTTCATGAAAAGAACATGAAGAAAAACGTAAATCACCAAACAACCTTGCCAAAAATTGTGAGCATCTCTGGTGAGCAGAATTCAAACAAAAAGGATATTTATATTTTTCAACTGCACTTATTCTATTTTTGCCCAGTTCTGATACTGACACAAGAAAAGGGGTAGCATAAATAGTGAGCACTTTAGCGTAGACAGCTTTCTGGCTCAGAAGCCATTTTCAGGATACGTCAAGCGCACAGAGCACTGCCGATGGCTTCTGGAGCCAGGCAGCTGTCTGCACTAGGGCTCACTCTACTGTTAATACCAGGCTTGTGGAATCAGTGCCTCTTCTGATTTTAATCAAACTACCTGAAATGTTGCTGAATACCGTGTGAGCTGGGGGACAGAAGGACTTAAAATGTTTTCAGCACTGTTCAGCTGCAGTCACTGTTGACACCAATCATCAGCAGCAAGTACATTTCCTAGGGTACATGAGGCCATAATGTCCTTACAGCTTGAAAATCATTCGTTCTTACAAGGCCCACGCATTCTTCTTCATGTGGTGCACTTCCTTGGGGGAAAAAGAAAGAGGGATAGTCCAAATAAAACATACTCTTGTGTTAAAAAAAAAAAAAAAAAACATAGCTATTCATGGAGGTTATAGAAGTGTACTCATTTGTAAATTGGTTATAAAGATTTGAAAACTTAAAGAGACAGCCACTGCCTGTAGCTGTTAGACATACGGACTTCTCTCTCCCTCCAAGAGAAAAGAAAACATTTATTTTCAGCTTTAGAATTGCTTTTGGAACTAAGCTGCAATTGTGCATATTCACTGAAAGAGTGCTGAAGTAGGGTTGGAACACTAGCGTGTCACTTGAGAGCCCCAAACATAAATGAATGTCTCTTAAAAGAAAATGTAGCTATCCATCCAATTATCCATCACTGAAGTGTTGAGGTTAAAAAATGCATCCCCCTTGGTACTGTGTCTAATATCTGTGTAATGTGAGGAAAGTGCAGACCTACACCAGAATTTGATTCTCTGGTACCCACACAAAGCTTTTCAACGCCCTGGCTGCATGTCAACAGTAGAAAATTAGGCTATTGCTAGCTGAACAAGGTATACTGAGTGACACAGCAGAGGCACACCTGTGGGTTTATGGACTGCTCTCATCTTGGTGTCATTCCTCCTCTCTAACTATCTTACCCTCTGCTTTTGCCCAGCTGCTGAGATCTCTAACCATCTGCCATATACCTCCCAAATCCTCCACCTCCACCTTCCAGAGCTGTTTAGCTGACCCTTAGTTCTGTACAGGCATTGGGCATTTCCATCAGAGAGAAGACAGAGCAGCCACACATCTTGCTGATGGATCTCACACAGCACCTGTTAAAGGGCAGTTGCTCCAAAATACTTTGCAATTCTCAGTCATTTCAGTGAGTCTTGAAGTCTATGAAAAGTGAGAAGTGATCTTCAGGCTAGTTAGTGGATGAAGGGTGGTGATTTCTGTCTGCACAAGAAAGAAAGAAAGAAAGAAAGAAAGAAAGAAAGAAAGAAAGAAAGAAAGAAAGAAGAAGGAAGGAAGGAAGGAAGGAAGGAAGGAAGGA